>NC_046663.1:32738286-32748361 GCF_010883055.1 Belonocnema kinseyi | reverse complement strand
CGCACTTTTCTGAAGGATTAAAAAAACTTGAAAAGCGATTGACTAAGTGTATAGAGCTCCAAGGAGATTATGTTGAAAAATAAAAAAAAATTTACCCAAAAATGATTGTTTTTATACTTCATTCTAAGGACTTATTGAACTACCCTCGTAGTCTAATTTTTAATAAAAAGACGACCTTCTACCTAAAATAGTTCAATTTTCTTATTTTACTCTATTAATTGATCTTAAATCCGTATTTACTTGTTAAATTTAATTTTTTTTATTTAAAATGAAAACCTTATTGACATAAAATATCAACTTTTTTATAAAAAATTTGTTTTTTTCGGTAAAACACAAATGTTTTTAATCATTTTACTTGACGCTATTAAGTTTCATTTATAACATAAAAGACGTGTGAAGGCTTAAAAAAAAATGTATATTTTCGTTTCAAAAATACACAAACACCCATAACACACAATATCTTGTTGAAAATTCGTCTTTTTAGCAAAAAAATGTTTTTTCTTTTATTCAAGATTTTACTCTGTTGTTAAAAATTCATGAGTTGTTTTATCTTTTTAAGTTAAAAGTTTAACGATTTTGATAAAAACTTATATATTATTTATAGAAAATTGGTCTCTTTGTAATAAAAAATTAATTTTTGTACTAACAATTCAACCGTTCATGTTAAAAAATCATTATTTTTGTGGAAAGGTGATCGCTCATTGAAACCATTTAAGCTTTTTTTCTAACTGCAACTGTTTTATTAATTATTCATAATCTGTCTTGGTTGAATATTTATCTTCTTTATCAAAAATTCAATTTTTTGTTTGATGATTTCACATTTTAGTTGATAATTCACATTTACAGTTAAATTTGTTAGTGCACGCCAGTCCGTCAAAAGTGATTATTAAATATTGAATACTGAATAATTAATATGCTGAAGAAATTATTTTTTCAATATAGAAATGTCTCATTATGTCAAAATATGTTAAAGCAATGACCATATCATTTTTATTAAAGTGAATATACACTGATCTCCAATTAAGATAGAAAGAAGATGTAAAAAAGTACGAAATAAGTTTGAAATTACGCCACACTCTAAAAACTAGAAATCCCTTTTTCAGGTCAAAATTTTATGGTGTCCTGTTTTCTGATATGATATTTTCATAATTTAATTTTCGGTATCTTGTTGTAATATCTGAAACTATCCCTGAAATACTTAATAGTTTGTGTTTATATTCTATTAAAATAAACACATTAGGATTAAACAGAAAGTATTATGAGTACAATATACTTAGTAAGTGGTGTATTTATTCAATAAAATGTTCCATAAAAAAGCATTTAAAAATACACGTGCTAGAATTATAGAATAAAGTTTAAAATAGTACCGAATGTAACGTAAAAAACTTGTAGCTCTATTACATCGAAACAAAAATTATTATTGCAAGCCAGAGCCAGAACCACCAGAATGATCTCCATGATAATGAGGATTATAGTTACCACTAGAACGAACATTGTGATATCCTACGTAAGGATTGATATAGCGGCTCATATCATTGTTAATTAACTTTGGTTTATAATCCCGGAAAGTATGTTCGGGAAGTCGAGACTCCTGGTTAAATTCATTATGATAATTCGAATGATCCAAATGAAATATAAAATTAGGAACACCGTTAAGATAATACTTATTGAACAAATCCAAAGCTTCCTGGTCTTTAAGGAGTTCATTATGATCCAGTTTTAGTTTATCCTGGAGGGGTCCCAGTTGAATACGTTTACCTTGCTCATGAAGAGATAGACTGAAAACCCTTCTAGCTTCTTCTACTTTGGCTCTAAGCTCTCTGAATTCTGTATAAATGTACAAAAATCATAATATCTGATTTGAACGATCTAGTTCTAGACAGAGGCTGTGTATTCTTAAAGGGTAGGGCTGATTCGAGAACTTGAGGAACAATCCGAAATATCTGAAATTTTAAGAATACTGATACCTGGTGTGTTCGGAAGTCTTCTTCGCTCATGAATTATGTCATTTCATTTTTTTATTAGGGTCTTGGACTTTTCCTTGCCCTAGATATTCTTCATTTTGGTCTTGAATCTGATGATTTTGGATTTTTCTTGAAGAAGAAGCACTTTGAGAAGGATTCCCATGGATATTTTTCATTTTTTTTATGAGATATGAATTCCCTTTTAGAAGACAAATATATACAAAACTCATTGTATCTATTCCAAATGATCTTACAGCTATCAATAGAGATTATATCTTTACCCTCTGAACTTTTTTGTTGAGAAGATTCTAGAAAATAATTAGGGTGATTTTGATGAAAATCATGATGCACTGGTGAAACGGGATATTGCGTCGGATCCGTAAGTGGCTGTTGATGAGAAGCATATAAACCAAAAGTGGAATGACTCTGTTGTGGTACAGGGGCAGCCTTGTGGTGATAATTTTGAATTATCCTATCAAAATTTGCTTGCCCTGAGTATTCTTGGTCTTTGTGTTGAATCTGGTCATTTTGGATTATGCTTGGGGACGAAGCATTTTGAGCAGTAGGCCTATTCTTTATCTTGAATCTGTTCCAAAGTTCTGCCTTTACTATAAGAAGACAAATATACAAAAATACATATACAACTTATCGTATCTGCTCCGAATGATCTTCTAGATTTTGACCTTTTGTACACGTTTGTTGAAAATATTTTCGAACGCCAGGTTGAGATCGATTCAAATCAGGAGCCTCATGCTCTTTTGAAGTTGGATTATGTTTCGTTGCCGAAAGCTTATCTCTATTTGTAGTCATTTCTTCATGGTAAACATTTTTCACAACATTATCTGATGCTTATAAAAAAAGAAAAACGTAAAAAAATATAGATTAAACTCATCAGAAACAAATGCTTCAGATTTTGACCGCGGGTCAACATATGCTAAGTTGTGAAAAATAATTATGATTATGATAGTTACTACTTTCTGTGTAGCAATGCACAAATGTAAGCACCAGAACACAGAAGTGTAGCCTCATTTTCGTTAAAAGTATTTGAAACTAAATTGTTTAGTATTTCTTACTGGGAAAACTAACGATGTTTCCGAAACCTGCGCGCTAATATGTATTCTACCTGGTTGTAGATAGTGTAAAGGGAAATAGGTAGGGGTACAATACATAACATTTGATTTTATATCTTTGATATATTCCTTAGTTTTCCAAGATAACGATACGCTGTCCAGGTGTTCAATTTTTCACAATTGGGTAACCATTTGGGGGTTAACGCGTAATTGAAATAACTATAGAGAAAATGTTAAAGTTCGATGTATATCTGTAAAAATCCGAAAGGTGAAAATGTATTATTATGATGACTGCCGTAATTATAGCCATGATAGCGATGTTTTCTTACTAAAAATTGTTTTCTGAATAATATCTACTAGCTGTCTGATTTAGATGTGTAAGTCTCGAATTGGAAAATACATAAACAAATTAATGCTTAATAACTTGTTATTTAATTTCGCGTACATTTTCTTCCAAGATAACGATATGATACCAGGTGTTTACTGCTTCATAACTGCTTTATAGTTTGAGGGACAACGCGTCATTTAAATAATTCTTTAGATATAAAATACTATATTTTACACAACGTTTATCTGTGAACACCTGGAAATTGATAACTTAATGCTCATAGAATATAATACGCTTATGTTTAGAGAACCAATTTTTGTTAATTCTGCCCTTTCCTTCCATTTTGTTAATTTTACACTATTCTTAAATTGTCTGAACGATTCCGAGAAAGGATATCAAAACTGTGCAGAATTTGAGAAGATTAATTCCAGAGTTTTATTAAGCATATTTTCTGCAATAATATCGTATCTGTCAATTATTTTAATTTTACTTTTTATCAAAATAAATTCCTTTCAAAATAAGTAAATGTTATTCGTTAACGGATTTCTGAAGAGACCAGTCAAATTCATCGGAATCACACAGAAAAGTTGGAATACCTATTTCAGAAAAAATAACTACTTTTTAAAAATATATTTCAATACTTTTGACTGTTGCTTTTAATTTTTATTTGTAATTAAAATTATTATTATTATTTCAAATATGTAAAGAAAGAAAATACTTAAAGAAAGCAAATAGGGTTATTTTTTAACAAGAGAGATAAATTTAACAAATGAATCCTCCTTTTAAGAGTAAAATTTTCTACAAAGAAAGATAAGATATCTACTAAAAATGGAATAGTTAAGTTTCTATTAAAGAAACTTATTTAAAAACCAAAGTTTCAACAAAATGGTTTAATTTTCATCCAGAAAATAAATTTTCCGAAGAGAAATCTACATTAAAAAAGTAGATTATTAACAAATTAGTTCAACTAAAACAATAATAATAATTGAATTTTTATTGTTAAGGCTCTGACAATCACATTTGATCGCTATTTTGAATTAAGAGATATCATTAATGGTGTGTATTCAAAAGATGACATTAAATAAAAAATTATGAAATAAGAGCATATATCATAATATGGAAATTCAGCATTTTAAAAATTAAAGAATTTAAATTTTATATAAGACTCTAATTCAATTATGTACAACTTCATTACTCATTTTATCACACAATATGTATTTGAAGAAAATTTTTTAAAACACCTATTATTAAAATGTAATGAAAAGAAGGAGAATCCATTTTCAACAAATAAAGATTCCATTGTAACCAAAAGATAAAATTTTTAACGAAAAGACAAAAAAGATGAACTTTTAATTTAAAAAAAAAAACTAATTTTTAATAAACCAGTTGAGCTTTAGAAAAATCAAAATGACTTAAAAAAATGATTCATCAAATAATTAATGTTTTAGCAAAGTAGTTAAGCTTTTAACCAAATAGAGTAATTTCCTACAAAAAAATTAAATTTTTTACCGAAAATAAAGCATTTAAGTTTGCAATTTGAAAAATTAATTTTCTACGAAAAAACACCAGTGTAACAAATTACATGAATTTTCAAATAGAAACTGTCAAACTTCAACCAATAATGAAATCGATAAATTTTCCAACAATTACATAAATTTTGAATATGTTAGTTTGAATTTTAACCAAGTATTTAAATTTTATACCAAAAAGGATAATTCTAGATAAAAAATTCAATAGTAAGATTTTTCAATAAAAGTAAACTAACTCATAAAAAAAAAAATTTGTAGCATTATTCAATTAAAATATCATAAGGAAAAAAATAAAAATGAAATTTTTTTTTTAAATCTCGACTTCCCATCTCTTTTCTAAAAGAAAATTACTGAAAATGATAATAAAAAATTATATATATTAAAAATCGTATAATAAATTATATAAAGCTTATAAGATGACATAAACAAAATTACATAATCAAATTATGTGTAAAAATTATTTAAATTTCCGGGCGATATAAATAAAAATTTAAGAGAAAATTTTAGAAGTATCCTAATATTCAACCAAAAAAAGATTAATTACACAGGCCGACAAAATTTGACAAAGGTCCGGAACCAGAGACCAGACCTAGTATACCCGAAGGTTTTTGCTGCGCTGAATCCGAATCCGACCTCAGAAAAATTCCATCACCCTCAGTTTTCGAGATATTGTAACCTAAAAGTGCAAAAATCACCGTTTTTTGCTATATTTGAGGTTACATAGCATCTTGAATAAATTTTTTTTTCAAAAACGGGCGAAAGCATCACAAAATTCATGATGTAATACAAAGAATACACACGTTTATTAATTCTTTAAATAAAAATTTAACTGTTTTATTTTAATTAAAAAGGTATCCGTTTTAGCTCAAAATTTAAGAATCATCTTGTCAATTCATCTTTTTTCGAAAATTAATCTTCTTGGTTGAAACTTCAATTATTTTGGTGAAAATAATAATTATGTATAGAGTTTAATCAGCTGAGTGGAAAATATATGTGTTTGTTTGAAAAAGCGTGTAATTATTTGATAATGAATTCGTGGTTTTACAATAAAAATAAATTGCTAAATGAACATTTGACTATTCGATTTGAGGCTGAATACGTAGCTTTATTACTTTGTGTAAAAAATCCCAAGATTTTGTTAAAAATTTATTTATTTGTGAAAATTCGACTCGCGTGATTAAAAATTATTTTTTTGAACCGCAATTCAACTATTCGAGTTCAAATATAATCTTTTTTTGCAAAATTTGTCCCTTCTTGAAAATGTTTAGAATCTTTAATTTAAAATGCAACTATCTAGTTAATTATTAATCTGTATTTGGTGAAAATTCATTTTCTATTTTAGTTAATTTTTTTTTAAATCAGAATTTAACAATGCTCTCTTCAGTTATAAATGTATCGTTTTTGTTGAAATTGTAACTGTTTGTTTGAAAGATCATCTTCTTGAGTTGGTTGAATAAATATTTGTTAAAAATGTTTGTCTTTTTTTAATCCAACGTTTCCTAAACGCCTAACTTTGAACTTTCAACTAAACATAAAACAATTGTCGATTGAAAGATATCAATAATTTTGTGCACACATTAATTTTCGATCACTTAAAATATGTTACATAAAAATCAAACGATTTTGATTTAAGTCAGTGTACAATTATCAGCAATTTAAGATGAAAAGGATTTCAAAAAGCACTAAATGAAATTTTCAGTAGCATAAATAGGGTGCAATCGTCCATGTAGAATAAATTTTTTCACCAATGAATTCGCATCAAAAAAATTTCTAAATAAAGTTTGACAGCTTCACTAAATAAAACAATCGATAATCATTTTTTTTCTTTCGAAAATTTTATGCTGCTCTATTACATGGTTAACATGTAAAATATTCAAATGAGATCTGAATCAGATTTAAAACCCTTGGTAACGTCCAATGATTAAGTTCTTGTACAAAATTTCTGAAAATAAAATCATAAATCCAACAAATAAATTTGGACAACCAACATTCAATATTCTTATTGCAATTTGACAAAGGATATGCATTTTTCTAAAAAAGAAAAGAATTCGTTTTTTTGGATACAAATGAAAAAAGAGAAAAAAAATGAAATAGCAGCCAACCAAATACTCTTCTTTCTCCTTTTCATTTTTTCCGTGTTTTTTTTCATTATTATCAAATCAGAGTTTTACCAAATCTGTAAAAAATAACCAGCGTTTTGGCTCTCATACAGCCCTCTCATTTAGGCAAAAAAAACGAAGCAGGCACGATCAGCAACGAAACCAAGGTGCTCTCTCCCTGATGCCTGAGTATAGAGCTTTCCCATTTTTCTTTCCTATTTTTTATTTTTACAAAAATATTTGTTGTATTTTTTTAGGGCATTTAAAAAAAAATTTCCAATACCAATCGAAAGATTCTATAAAATCTAACACCTCAACTGAATAAAATAATCATTAATTTTGTTGCCTGAGAAAATTTGATATTTAATTGCCAAATATAAAATAGAAGCTGAGCAACATTACCGTACATGAGCGTCTTTAATAATTTTTCGGTACTCTATTATGACAAACAAAGTTGATTAAAAAAAGAGGAATCTGTATTATCGTCAGAAAATAACAGAAATTCTTAACGCCTTTTCAGACTAGGCTTAGCTATGCATTAACTATTTTCGAAATAAAATTTTTTCTCTAAAAAAAGATCTCCTTTGCGACGCAGGGAGTCGAACCACAGAAATCCCGATTACCGATTGGGAGCTTTTCCCTTAAGCTTCTAGAGAATAGAGATATTAAAAGAAAAATCCTTTTTAAAAATACACGTATGATTTGTCTAGCTACTACAATTCGAATTTTGTTTTGATTACTATAAAAGCTTAAGGGAAAAGCACTCGATCGGCAATATGAAATTCCATGGTTCGATTCCCAGCAGAGCAAAAGACAAGGTTTTTTTCAGAACAAACAAAATTTAATGTTATGAAAGGAAATATCACAACAAAAATATTGCCAATGAGTAATGTATTTATTTCAACCAGTAGTCCATAAAAACCATTATTTTTAAATACACGTATTTAAATTATAGAAAAATCTTTACCAAAGCATCGCTTATGACCTAAAGATAATTACACTTTGCATTGTAATTTATTTATTTAGGTACTAGTGTCGTGAGCCAGAACCTTCATCTTCATGATGATCCCAAAGATAATACGGATTAGTAGTATAATTAGTATCATAATTAGGATCATGCATTTGATGATGGATATTAGGACCATAATTATGATGACGATTTTGATAATATGGGTCAGAACTATAAACTTGATTCTCTATAAAAGGATTTAAGGTGCCATTATGATTATAAATTAACCCTGGTTCAACATTTTGGTAACTAGTTTCTGGAAGTTGAGGCAACTGACTGGATTGATTGTGAGAATCCGAAACATCTTTCTGCATTGCATTTTTTCGACTTCTCGGCTTTCTCCTCAGGTTATCACTTTTTGTTATCGAATTATCTATTTCATGCAATGTTGGAGTTTGCTTCTCTGACGGAATATAAAGTTGCGGTTCAACAATAGGATGATCATGAGGATAATACTTATGAAGCAAGTTTACAGAATCCTCGCCAGCGACCTTATTTCTAAAATCTACTCTCCTATCCAGGAAAGATGATTCTTCATGACGTTGAAGAAGTTTACTTTGGTCTATAATTTTTTGTTTGTAAAGATGTTTAGCTTCGGCTAGTTTAGCTGTCATCTCTCTTGCTTCTGTAAAAAGATTGCTGATATATGGGCAATTATCAAGAGACAGGGCAATTTGGTGTCCACGGATTATATTATTAAAACTACTGGTTGTATTATTGTAAAACTTGACAAAGATCTTAATTGTTGTACATCATGTCTGCACACCGAGGTCGAAACAATAATACCAAGTACATGGGATGAAACATAATTTTTTTTCTAAACGTGGATAAAATTTATTTTTTTCCCCATAAATTTTTGTCCGATTTAGTTGATATCATTGTTAGGCCCACACCGTGCAGACATCTTGTATTTTTGATTATCATTATTATCATTGTTATTATCATTATCATTATTTTATTATGAATGTTTTGTTGAAATGTGCTTATTTTCTTAATTAAAATAAAAGTAAAAACTTATTACATTTTTTTTCGAAATGGTGTTTATTTATCCATTTAAACATTTCTTCGTTGTATTTCTGTGCTTGGTAGAAAATCAAATAGCGAAATTTATAAAACTAAAAGTCGAAAATAAAATCTATCTTTAAAGGTTTTAAAATAACAAGAAAGGTTAAAAATGAAAAAAAACTAATGCGACAATAGTAAGGCATAAAATATTAATGAAAATTCCATTGAAAAGGTTGAAGCTCAAATAGAGCTACGCCTAACGTAAAATTTTTGAGTACCTTGTTTAGAAAACCATAACTGTTGAAAAACTTAAATAATTAATTATTTTCTTGATGAGTTAAGAAATATTTTTGGATTTATTTCTCTAATGAAAGTTACGCAAATCTATACATTTTGTGCATTTTAAAGAATATCTTTAAGAGAAGTGATTTTCGGTAAGGTTTCTAAGATTTGAAGGGATTTTAACTGACTTTTTTTTTTAATTTTACCCTGAATTCTTATTGATTTATTAAGAATTTATTTAATTCATTGAAATTGTTTTTAATTTTTAATGTACACTTAAATTCTTTAAAATTTACTCACAGGATTTGGAATATTTGCGAGCATATTTTTATTTTTTTGGAATTTTTAAGATCTTTAAAAATTTTCAAAAGATTCGAAATTATTTTACAACTTTTAGCTTATTTTAAAAGATTAAAAATACATTTTCAATAGATTCCAATAATTGTTTAAGAGATTCCACTTTCAAAAGCTTAAAAAAGTTTCAAGGGATTTCAAAAGATTCAAAATATCTTTTAAAATTTTAAGAGACTTCGAAATTTTTAAAAAATTACTTTAATAGTTTATTGGAATTTAGAAGACCTTGAGTTATCTTAGAATATATTAAAGAGATTCCAACACATTTTTAAGATATTTAAAATGTAATCAAAGATTGATTTATGATTTATACAAATTAGTGTAGATTTATATAAAATGTAGATTATATTTATTTATTTCTGTACTCAGTTTGTGGTGCTGTTTATTCAGATATCGCAAAATAAATTTCAATTATTTTTAAATTCTTTAATATTT
>NC_046663.1:32718890-32738186 GCF_010883055.1 Belonocnema kinseyi | reverse complement strand
TTATATTAATAAAATTCATAATATCAATTGGTGTTGAAACAAAAGTATTTTCATTATCTCATTTTTATAATTTAAAAAATATGCTCATTTCTAGATACTGTTTAGATATTTTAGTTTCAAAAAGTAAAATAGAACATCGAAACGTTTCAGAAATTCATATTTAGAATTCCTGAGAGATTATTTTGAAGCAAAATTGTTCATTAAGATGTAAACATGTAACTTAGACTGCTTGAAAAAGAGGTAAATTTGGTTAAAAAGTTAAAAATAAATGTTAATATTTTTTTACGAGAGCAGGATGGAAAAGCATCCTGCTCCCATAAGGATGACTCTAAAAGTGACTTATAAAAGTGACAATAAGGAAACTAAAAAATATAAATGAAATATAAATAAAATATAATATGATAAAATATAAATGACTATAAAAGAATATAAAGAGAGATGTGAAAGTATTAAGAATTTACAAAAAAGTATTAAAAAAAAAGTAAGAAATTTATAGATCTTTTTTCAGTTAACAATATTTCTCTATTATTTATTTTCGATCTTGTGCGGTTTTTCAAAACATTAAAATTTTTATTTTAAATATAATTTCTTAGATTAAAAAAACAACGCGTCCTATCAACAAATTATTTAAGACAAAGTTGTATCTACGGGTTTTTATGGTTTTTGGATGTGCAACTTTTGTCTATTTATTTTTTCATAGCTTGTGTTGTTTGTCCAATAATTCAATTTTTTCATACTTAATGGGGATTTTAAAAATAAAAAAGAACTACGAGTCTTTTAAAAAAGAGATTCACTGAAAATGTGTAGATCTTTTTTGGTATGCAGTAGAACCTCGCTTATCCGAGCTATTGTGAACCGAACCCAAATTGGATAATCGAGAAAACAGGAAAAAACGTAATTTTGAATAAAAGAAAGTCTCAGTATGATAAACTGAAAGTCTACTTGAATAGCTCGGATAAGACGGGTCAACTATTTTTGTTTCAACCTCGGATAATCGCGAACTCGGATAAAGCGGGCTCGGATAAGCGAGGTTCCACTAAACCATATTTTTTCGTATCTTGCATATAGTTTTGTCGCAGAATATTTCCTTATTGCATTTTTCTTTATTTTTTGTTAATTCAAAATCTGAAATTTCAATTTACCAGCGCAGTTCAAAAAGTTGTTATGATAATGTTGTAAGATGTTCAAGATGCAACTTTTTTCGACACTTTTTCATATCGTGCGTTCGTTGGTTTAAAATGTAGATTTTTCTTTGTATTTTGGAATTTTATAGATGCTTTAATTCTAATATTCAATCTAATTTTTTTAATTTTTATCCAAAATAGCTAGCAAAAGAACGTGACCTTCAACTAAAGACACTAAAAGAGTATATCAGCGCCGATCCAATTTGTCCATCAGTAAAAATCAGTCAATCAATAAGAACATGTTTTTCGGATTAAGGGGGCCTCAAAACGCGGACATTTGTAAAACTGGGGAAGGGGGGTGGGCAAATGATGAGAATGTAAAAATACGAATTTTCAACAAAACAGTTAAATTGAAAACAAAATTTTAACAAAACAGTTATATTATCAACCAATAATATAATCTCAACCCAACTGTTTAATTTATAAATATAAGATTAATTCTTCTTTAGATGGTTTGAGTTTCACAAAAGTGATGAATATTTAAAAACGAAAATTAACTTTTTAACGAAGTGGATGAATTCTCGACAAAATTTATCAATTTTTAACCTTAGTTACTTCCAATTATCTGTATCACAAGTTGACAATTAAAATAAAAGTTTAAAAAAAATTTAAGGTGGCTGTCTAATTTTATTTTGTTAAACTTATTTTCTCTTTGTTTCGTGGTGGCAACTTTTCAGGAGCAATTAAAAGGCTACATTATTGTAAAGAAACATATTTCGTAATGCATGAAAGTCATAATTAAAAATATTCAAAATGGCACCCCATTACAATTTTCAAATTCTTACATCATTTTTACAAATCTAAAATAAATATGAAATACATTTTCGAAAAGAATTGAGTGATTCTCAAAACTTTAAAAAATTTAAAGTTCGAAGGTTTGGCTAATTGAATGAGAAAAAAATCTCCGTTTCTGACTATTCGGTGAAAATATTTCAAGTTTCATGAAGAAACAACATTCCTAGAAAACTGCAGTTTTACGAACTTTATAAGCAAGTGGTTTTGAAAATATGAGTTTTGGAAAATTATAAGGTACCATTTTTAATTTTTCATAATGTGGACATTCATGCATGAGGAAATATCTTTCTATACAATAATGTAGCAATTTAATTGTCACATGAAAAGTTGTCACCGAGAAAAAAAGAAATAATGAGCCTAAAAAAATATTTGGGCAGCAATCTTGAATTTCTTAAAGAAACAAAATTTAGATTTTCTTCACGTGCTTTCTCACAAATAAATCTGCCACTTGTGAGAATTTGACGTGATTTTCTTATTAATTGTAGAAATTGTAATTTTGCTTCAAATCTGAAGATCCGCCATTTTGTAAATTTTAAGAATATAAAAATGTTTCGTGTACATGTATTTTTTAACATGACCTAAGGATTATCATTGTGCAGAGCCAAAAGATTCCGATGAAATATAAATAAATTAATTTCATTTGAAATTTTCGGTACTTCTGTTAATTCCATGAAAAACTTTTAGTACTTCGGGCCACATGTTAATGCTAACCGATTTCGCTCTAATTTAGTAAAGATAATTTTTTTGACATTAAAACAAAATAGGGAAATAATATTACTGAAATGCGAGAAAAAAACCCAACAAAAATATTAAATACCTCCCTAATGATCATTGATAAAACGGATTCCAGCCTGGTGTCATAAAATTCTGTTTGAATCGTCAGATTGCGAAGAAATACCTTGAAGTATATAAGAAAATATGACACCATTCCGTAATATTTTTAAATATTTTGGGATATCGGGAAAGTTTTGGGAATTTTCGGAAATAATTTGAAAAATCTGGAATATTAGGTATATTGATACCTTTTGTGTACGGGTTCTTTCTTAGTCGCTGCGATGCTTCTGATTGTTCTTCTTCTTGAAATTCTTGATGCTGAATCTGATTATTTGGAAGTGTGCTCGTAGAGGAAGAACCTTGAGAAGGATGCTCATACCTCGTCTTGATTTTTTTCTTAAGATCTAATACCTCTGTAGGCAGAGAAATATACAAAGATATTGAAAAAACTCATCATATCCGGTTTGAATAAATTTTTATATTTCGACCTTTTGAAAGTGTTTGTGGAAATTTTCTGATATCCGCTTCATGTCGGTTTTCAATTAACCTACCGGTATTAATTCCTTTCTTTGAATATTCTTGTTTTTGAAGTTGACTCTCATGATCTTCGAGTGTCCTTGAAGATGAATCACCTTGAGTAGAATGCCTGTCCTTTATTTTGAATTTGTTCCAAAGTCCAGATTTATCTGTAAGAAGACAAAGATACACAAATATTTACAAAAATCATCATATCTGGTCGGCATGAACTTACAGATGTTGACCTTTCGAACCTGTTTGCTGAAAAGATTCTCGAATATCTGATTCATATCGATTTTGAACTAACCTACCGATATTTCCTCTTTTCCCTAAGTATTCTTGGTTTTTGTGTTCAGTCTCATGATGTTGGATTGTCCTTGAAGATGAAGCACTTTGAGCAGAATGGCTATTCTTTATCTTGAATCTGTTCCAAAGTTCTGCTCTTTCTATAAGTAGACAAATATACAAAGATATATACAAAGCTCATCATATCTAGTCAGAAGGAGGTTCTAGATTTTGACCTTTTGTACGTGTTTGTTCAGAATATTTTCGAACACTAGGTTGAGATCGATGCAAATCAAGAGCCTCATGCTCTTTAGAAATTGGATTATTTGACGGAGCCGAAGGCGTAGTGAGTCTAGAAGTGGCAAGTGCATCTATCCTATTTTTCTCTTCTTGAGAAGAATTTACTTTGCTGAAGATGCTTTTAAAAGCAGCTGACGCTTCTTCTGCAAAGAGAAAAATAATAAAAATTTAGATAGAACTCAGCATATCAGAAACAAATAATCAAAATGTGGATCGTAGATCAACATAGGTGAAGTATTAGCAAAGGATTATGATTATGATTCTTACCAATTTTGGCAAAGGAAAGCATGAAGAAAAGCAGAGGAACACCAAAGAAGAACTTCATTTTCTTTCGACGTAGATTAAAGTAACTGCTTTAGAATTTCGTACCAGTAAAATTATGAGTTTCCAGCAACCCGCTTGCTGATTATATCACATTCGTTTCGCGCACCTTTGAAAGTAGCTGAGGGAAAAAAAGTTTTATCTATTAGCCTTGAAATGTTCCTCAATCTACGAAGATAAGGAAATTCTGCCCAGGTTTTTAATGCTTCATAAGAGCGTTATAGAGAACATGGCGTTGAAATAACTATTTGTATATCAAATACTGCGTTTTAGACAATTGAAGTCATTGAAAATTAAGAAGCTTACAATATCATGTTACAAGAATATGACAAGCCTATGTATAGGTGAATTTTTTATGCAGATTATAATGGTTAATATTCCGACGAAAAAATATGCATATTCAACAAAACAGTTCATTCCATATTCATAACAAGTTATTAACTTTCAATCAAACAGTTTGATAAATAAACAATTGTACACCTGCTCAGAGGTACATTTACTAACGATTCCGAATTTTTCTACTTTCCGAATTAATCCTCTCCGCATATTCACATATTCCTAATTTTTCACCCTCCTAATTTTAACGCTTCTGAATTTTTACCCATTCCGCTTCTTTGGTGTCCGAAGTAATACCTTTCCGAGTTTTGTATTTCCGACTTATTGCTCTTTCCGAATTTTTGCTATTCTTAGGTTTTACCAGTATGTATTAGAACCCATTCTGAAATTTTACCTCTCTTAATTTTTACCGTTCCGAAAAATGAACGGGTCCCTTGATGTTTACCCAAAAATGACAAAACTTTAATTAAAAAATTGATTAATTTTCAAAAAAAAAGTTCATTCTTGTCCCATAAAGCTAAAGGAGGTGTGCCACTGACGCTGTTATTTTGCCGTTAAACGATTGGGCTCAAATCACGTACAATTGTTCATTACGTTCAAAATTGAAATTCTTAACACAGAGAAAAACTAAAAAATTCCAAACACTTGGTTCAATAATTTAAGTGATATTAAAATACCCGAAGAAGTTATTAAAATCGTGTTCATAGGCCCAGATTTTTCTTTTAATTCTTTCAAGAACAAACATTTTCCTTTACATGATTTTATAGCCACAATCGAATTTGGAATTTGGAATCCCCTCTTGATGTAAAAAATAAGCTACAAGTCTAATACTCTTAAACTATTCTTAATTTTCCTGAGTCACCTATTTTGAACAAACAAAATTTCAAGATAACTTATTTTTTAGTCCAGAAATCCAATTGTTTGAAATAATCTTCATATAATCTTTCTAATTGCAGATAAAGATAACGTAACTGTTGCAAATAATAGATCACAATACAATGAACAAATTTTAAACTTATTATCAGAGAAAGCTAAATTTAAAGAAATTAAATTTGAGTATACATCCACCACTGAAAAATCTAATAACATTTTCATCAATAAATGTGACCGAAATTCTTATATATTAACTATAAAAACTTAAACATTTGAAGCAAGTTCTACCACAATCCCCAAAAAATATGGGCTACCTAAAATATATAAAAAGGGAAAATCTTCAGTGATAATAGTTACTACTATAAACAGTCCCACTACCAAATTAGCTAAATATCTTTCAGAAAATTTTAGATTAATAACAAGTAAATCTTAGTATCATCGTAAAGAAAGCTGGAATTTTGTTAATTCCCTTCAAAACTTTAAATTGCCAAAACAACACATTCTGATTTCTTTGGATGTTGTTAACTTATTTTATAATATTCCTTAACTTTAACTCTTTCAGATACTTTAATCGCAAAAACTGATAATGACACTCTTCTTACAAAATTTTATCACAAAGAAACTTTTTGTGGTAGATACTTAAATTTTTTCTCCCAACATCCATGGCCTCAAAAGAAAAGGATGATTTTTTAACTTATAGATAGGGTCATTAAATTGTCTTCTCTACAATTTAGAAAAAAGAATATCCAATTATTAGGACAAATTTTGAATAATAATGGCTACCCAATAAACTTGATTATTGGATTAAGTGAAATTAGAATTGACGAGATGTATAATTTAGGTAATAAAAAAGCCTCACCATTTTTTGAAGACTTCACAGATATTCCATGTATTTCTGTTACGACAGATAAAATAGCTACTATTTTAGGACAAAAATATCAAAGTCATTTTTAGACCAACAGAATCCTATTGCAACTTATTTTCATCCCCTGAGGGTAAATTATGTGTATTTCACAAAAGAAGCATTTTTAAATTTTTGAATATTAATACTGTGACTGTTGTTTATTGGACAGAAATTTAAAAACATTGTTAACCAAATAATTCAATTTTGGGCCCAAATGATAAATTTTCTTTTGACAACGATACAAAGAAAAATACAAACCAAAACTAGATCATTTCGATTTGCGGTTAGAAAAGTAAATTTTAAACAAAACAAAAAAAAAGAGTTTTCAGCAAAATAAATTCATTTTTACCTGAAAATATAAGTTTTCAAGCAAAAATAGAATAGTTACATATTTAGTAAAAAAATCAATTTCTAACTAAAAACATACGAATTTTTATCCAAGGAAATTAATTTTAAATTACAGTGACGAATCGTCAACCAAAAATATGCATTTTTGACCAAGTCGTGAAATGTTCAACCCAAAACATCAATTTTCTTTACAGAAAAGAATATTTAACGGTACATTTTTTCAAACAAAGAAATGTATTTTTAATAAAAAATAGAATAGTTAAAGTGAATTTTCAACTGAAATAATAAATCTTTAACCAAAAAATGTAATTTAAAACCAAATACATGAATTTTCAACTAAAAAGATACATTTTCTACCAAAAATAAAATACTTAAATTTTCAGTAAGTAAAATAAATTTTCAACAATAAAAGAAACGAATTTTCAAACACAAAAATTAATTTTTACTCAAAAGTTGAAGTTTTAACTATTCGAAGCACTTTCTCAAAAAAGTACAGATTTTTAACAAATCAATTAATAAAATCTAAAACAGACAAATTTGCAAATGAAAATGTATTAATTAGGTTTTCAGCTAAAAACTTAACTTTTAATAAAATCATTGTCAATTTTCAATAAATAATATAATTTTTAATCAAGAAAATTGAATTTCTATCGAAAAACGATAAATCTTCGACAAAAAATGAAACAGTTACATTTTCAGTTAAAAAATTAATTCTAAATAAGAAAAAACTAACTTTTAACCAAATATTTCAATTTTTAACCAATAAGATGCGTTTTCTACCAAAATAGACCATTTTTTAGAACAGTATATCAATTTTCAAACAAATATTAAAATATTTTTAAGAAATTTATAACCAAAAAGGGGAATTAGCCACCAAGAAGCTTTAATATTCTGCCACAAATTCGATTTTTCAATGAAATAGAGGAATCTCGAACCAAATATTCAAACTTTCAACTTAAGAAAATAGATTTTGAAAGAAAAATGTATTAGTTAAATTTGCAATTGAAACAATTAATTTTCCACGAAACGATTCGATTTTTTACAAGAGAAAAGATTTTTCAATTTAAATGATGAATTATCAATCAACTGAATGAATTTTTAACAAAATAGTTTCACTTCCGACTAAGTAGTTGCATTTTCAACCAAAAAGGATAAATTCTCAACGAAAAATGTTATATTTAACATTTTAACCAAAAATAATTTTAATTTTTTATTATAAATAGTTTGAACCCTGAACCAAAAGAGAATAATTTTAAAACAAACACTTGCGATTTTTAACCATAAATAATAAAATTAACTTTAATTTTAGATTTTCAAAAATTCCCTTACTCTATCAGATTTTCCCTAAACATTCCCTGACTTTCTGGAATTTAGTTAAAATTATATGTTTTTGTAAAAAATTGTCTATTGTAATAAATAGAATAAATAAAAACGAAGATACAATAATTACAATATTGCCAGTGAATAATTCATTTATCTCAAAAAGTAGTACACGAAAAAACATAATTTAAAAATACACACATTTTCATTATAGAAGGATCTTCTCAATATCATCGTGTATGACCTAAAAACAAATACACGTTGTATTATTATACATTTCTTTAAGAATTAGTATTGCTAGCCAGATCCTGGACCTCCTTGGTGATTCCAATAATATGGAAGATTAGGATCATAATAAGTATCATAATTAGAACCATGAGTTTGCTGATAAAGATTAGGATTATTATTAGAATCATAATTAGAAGCATGAGTTTGCTGATGAAGATTAGGATCATAATTAGGATAATGAGTTTGATAATATTGGTTAGAACTATGAGCTTGATTCTGTATAAAAGAACTCAAGCCGGTATTATGATTATGAGTTATATCCGGCTCATAACTCTGGTAAGAATTTTCTGCAAGTTGAGAATGCTGACTAGATTGATCATGAATATGCGGAACATCTTTTGGCAAATCATCTTTTTGATTATTCGGTTTTCTCTTCTTATATCCACCTCGTGTTATACTAGGATCCATTTCATGTAAAGCAGGCGGTGCTATCTCTAGTGAATTATAAGGTTCATGTTTAATAATAGGACGACCATTATGATAATACTTGTGAAGCAATTCCACAGCATCCTCGCCAAATTCTTTTTCACGAACAGGTTTAGCTGCGGCCAATTGCGCAGCCATCGCTCCTGCTTCTGAAAAAAGATTGCTGATATATACAAAAATTTATCGACAAATTTAATTCGAAGGTTGTGAATTTTCTTTGTTAAAACTCTTTCGGCTATAAGGAGACGTTCTCATCATGCATCTGGTGCTTCACACTCGATTTTATCCAAAGTGCGAACATTTTATTGCCATTTATGTCGTTTTTCCGACAATTTAGTTTATTTATTTTAAATATTATTCTTTACGAATCAAACTAAAAATACGCATGCTAGCTTTAAGTACTTCTCAGCAAATTTATTGATTGATTTTAGGTATAAATTTCTGTTAAATAACATCTCATTATAGCTTTTGTGCTTTATCAAAAAAGTAATTTTCTTTATTATAATTGGATTTTTAAAGCAAGAGTTTATAGCGAATCTGAAGATATTTTTTGTTTAACGAATGTTGTCTTTTTATTTTTGTCTTCTCTTGTGTGGTTTTTAAAAATGTTAATTTTTTTATTTCAAACGTTATTTTGTAAGATTAAAACAAAAACTTCGCGTCTTATTAAAAAAATTATTACTGAAAAAAATGGAATGAATTTACGCTCTTTATGGATGAGCAAGTTTTGTCTATTCATTTGTTTATAGCTTGTGTTGTTTGTCCAAAATTTAATGTCTTAATATTCAATGTGTGTTTTTACGAAGAAAGCAAAAATTAGGTATGCTGTTAAGAAATGATTCATAGAAAATTTGTAGATCTTTTTGGGTACACAATTTCTATTCTTTTACTTTTTGTTTCGTCTTGTGTATTTTGACCGCCAAAATGAATTTTGATATTCGTTAATTCTTTGTGTTCGAAATGCAACGTTTTTCTTTGCCTGACTTTTTTTTTAACCCATGAAATAATTGGCTTAAAAAGTTCATTTTCGTTTGTTCTTTAGAATTTTGCAAACGCTATGAATCCGGTATTTTTTTTTACTGAAAAAAACTCATTATAAGACATTTTTCCTATTTTTGTGTATTAATAATAAACGTACAAAAATTGTGAAAATTTTTTAGCTTTTAAATTTGTATACGAAATAATTGGTTCACAAACTTCTCCTTTAATTTAGGACACAAAAAAGTACATCAAGACCCAATTTGATCAGTCAATTCTTTCAAAATTCATCTGTGTATCAAACTAAATATCTACAGATTCTCTAATAAATACACTAACACACTCACAAACAAAAAGTCGGACGCATTCGTGAGTACTTGTTTCCCTAATTCACTTTTTACAAAAATCGAACACTTTTTATTATGAGAAAGTGAATAGAAGAATCTTTAATAAAACAGTTTATTAGACAACGAAAAACAACTCTAACAAAATAATGGAATATTCTACGAAGTAGATTAATTTTCAAACAAATAGTTGCATTTTCAAACCTAAAAGCCGAATAATTCATAAAATAGTTATAATAAAAATCAAAAACATTATTTCACCTTTAGTGTTTAATTTCCGAAAAGCACATTAATTTTTCATTAGAGAGTTTAAGTTTCAACAAAAATCATGTATTTTCAAGAAAGAAGATAAATTTTCTACCGCAAAGGACAAATTCTTACAGCCAAAATAACTATCAGTATCGAGTCGACGATCAGGATTCACCGAATCGCGCGCGCACCATGTAGTTTAAGACGTCAGTTGCGACTAATTTTTTTTAATTCAAATTTTGCTAATATCCAAAAAACTGCAAATGGTGAGTCGACGAATTTGGTGCGCCGGATCTTTCGTCATAAGTTGATCTTTCAGCTGCAGCCTGATCGTCGAGTCACCATTGGTAGCTTTTTTTGGCTGTTGAAACATTTTAAATTTGAACAAAGTTCCTGCTGAATACGTGCTTAACTACGTGCTGGACAATCTGATGCAGTCAGATCGTCGTCTTAGTATTGTTAGTTATTTAAGCTGTTAACACAATTTAAATGTTTGAAATGTTTTTGTAGAATACGTTCTAAACTACCTGCTACACGATTTGGTGCAGCCGGATCGACGACTCTCCTCTTTTAGTTATTTTAGCTGAAGGAACAATTAAAATTTTAAAACTGTTCTCGCAGAATACGTGCTAAACTACCTGCTGTGCGATTTTGTGCACCCGGATCGTCGACGCACCGCTGGTAGTAATTTTGGCTGCTATCACAATTTAAGTTTAAAAAAAGTGATTTTGTAGAATGCGAGCTAAACTACATGCGACACGATCAGGTGGAGCCGGATTGTCGACTTTCGTTTCTTATTTATTATGGCTGGCGAAGCGATTTAAATGTCAGAAATGTTTTGGTAAAATAAGTTGTGAACTGCCTGCTGCGTGATCCGGTGCAGTTAGATTGCCGTTTCACTGTTAGTAGTTATTTAGGATGTTGACACAATTTAAATGTTTGAAAAGTTCTCGTATAATACGTTCCAAACTCCATGCTACATGATCCGACCCATCCAGATCGACGACTCTTTTCTTTTAGTTATCATGGCTGAGGGAACAATTTAAATTTCAAAAGTGTTTTTGTAGAATACGTGCTAAAATACCTGCTGCGTGATCTCGTGCAGCCGGATCGTCGACTAGACATGTTTATTTACAATAACTAAGGGACGATTTTAAATTTGAAAAAATGTTCTCGTAGAATGCGTGCTAAACTAACTGCTACACGATTCGGTGCAGCCGAATCATCGACTCATCATTTCTAGTTATTATGGCTGACGGAGCAATTTAAAGTTCAAAATTTTTTGTAGAATACCAGCTTAACTACTTTCTGCGCGATCTAGCTAGAACCGGGTGGTTGACTCGACGTATTCAGTTATTATGGCTGACGTAGCGATTTAAATTTTAAAGTTTGTCTTGTTAAATACGTGCTAAACTACCTACTGCTCGATCCTGTACCCTCAAATCGTCGACTCACCATTATTAGTTATTGCGTCTGACGGAACAATTTAAATTTCTAAAAAGTTTCTCGTAGAATAAGTGCTCAACTACTTGGTGCGCAATTTATTTCATCCCGATTGTCGACTCGCCATTGACAGATATTTTCTCTGTCGGAAAATTTTCAATTTCAAAATGAAGTTCTTCTTCATTGAAGTTTTTGTGAAATCTTTCTGATATCTTTGAAAATCTTTGAAATATTTTTGAAACATTTGTAAAATTATTAAAATCTTTGTGAAATCATTGGGATATCATTTTTTTTACTTTAAAAAAAATTATTGTAATCTCTGTGAAATCTTTGCAAAGCCGTTGAAATCTTGTTAATCCATCCGAAATCCTGACGAGATATTTAAAATCTTTACGAAATCTTTGAAATCTTTGGGAAATTATTAAAAGCCTTTGAAAATATTTTTGAATTATTTGTGATTTTTTTTCAATCTTTGTTAAATTATTGGCAATTAATTCATGCATTTACGAAATCTTTTAAATGTATCGAAAATCTTTGTAAAATCTTTCTGATATCTTTAAAAATCTTTGAAATATTTTTGAAATATTTGTAAGATTATTAAAATCTTTGTGAAATCATTGGGATATAATTTTTTGTAATTAAAAAAAAATTATTGTAATCTCTGTGAAATCTTTGCAAACCCGTTGAAATCTTGTTAATCTATCCGAAATCCTGACGAGATATTTAAAATCTTTACGAAATCTTTGAAATCTTTGGGAAATTATTAAAAGCCTTTGAAAATATTTTTGAATTATTTGTGAATTTTTTTCAATCTTTGTTAAATTATTGGCAATTAATTCATGCATTTACGAAATCTTTTAAATGTATCGAAAATCTTTGTAAATTATTTGCGAAATATTTGAAATATTTTGAAATATTTTGAAATATTTGAGAATATTTGTAAAAATGATTAAAATCTTTCTGCTATATTTGAATAATCATTAAAGTCCTTATGACATTTAGATATATCTGAAATGTTTGCGAGATTCTTTTAATCTTTGGGAAATCATTCTACTATTTGCGAAATCTTTAAGAAATATTTGAAATGTTTAAAAAATATTTTTGAAATTATTAAATTCTTTGTAAAATCTTTCAAATCTATGCAAAATCTTTGCGAATTATTTGAAAAGTTTGATGTCTATGGGAAATCATTGAAATATTTCTGTAATCTTTGGAAATTTTTGGAATTTTGGAAATACTTCTGAAATATTTGTTAATATTTGTGAAATTATTGTAATCTTTGGGAAATCACTGATTTCGTCGGAAAAACTTTTAAACCTATCAAAAATGTTTGCGAAATATTTGTAATAGACATGCTTCCACAATATATGTAATATTTTTGAATTATTCTGCAATTATTAAAATCGTTGGGAGATTATTGAAATCTTTGTAAAATATTTAAAATACATCAAAATTTTTTTGAAATAATTGAAGTATTTGTGAAATTTTTGGGAAATCAATAAAGCCTTTGTCAAACCTTTCAAACCTATACAAAATATTTACAAATTTTTTAAAGTCTTTGAAATCCTTAAGAAATCATTGGAATCTTAGTCAAATCTTTTTGAAATTCTTAGAAATCTTTGCGAAATTTTTGGTAACACTTGTGAAATCTTTGACAATATGAATTTTATACCTGTATTTATAATTATTTATTATTTGCTATTTATTGTGTATTTATTATTATTTATGTAAAATTTTCAACTAGAACCAACCCCCTTGTATTGTGTCCGGAAACTGATTGACATAAGTGTCTCACTGATTTACAGTGAAATTCCACTAATTTGAATTACGAGATAAGGTTCTTTGTCACATTCACGGCGAAGTATTTTAAAACTAATTTTTAGTTTACTTAAAAATTATTATTGGTTTTAATCACTTTTCCCTCTGTAATATGAAAATCGGAAATTATGAAATAATAATACGAGTTGTTGCAAAATACACATTATTGTATTTTCTCATCTTTAGAAAGCTCCTTTTTATGATACGGAGTAACTTTAACGCTCGAGGTTTTTCTAAATTAAATAATTCTGTGCTACTTTTTCTAACGAAAGTTCAGAAAGACTGTCAGGCATCAAAATTGATTTATAAAACATTTTTTCACATTGCTCATCATTTTGATCCATTGCTGAACTACTCTACGCATATTTCTTCATCATTACATAGTTTTGTTCATATTTCGCTTTGAGTCATTATAATTTATATTTCCAAAATACTTTGATTTTCGGTGAGTAAAAATGTCGATTTTTTCATCAAAAGTAATAATTAGATTAATTATATTTGTAATCAGAATTGCGGTTATCATTTATTTTTGTAAACTATTGTATTTAGCCTATATCCCGACTTAACAGTTGTGCGTACATCCCCTCCCTCCAGCCGCGCGCTCGTTTGTCCCGTTTTTACTCGGAGAATCAATATGTCGCATTTTTACCCGGAAGAAATTTTGTTCCGTTTTTACTCGGAATATTTGTTTGTTCCCTTTTTACTCCGAAAAATTCATGTTCCATTTTTACTTTCAAATTCTATATGTTCCGTTTTTACTTCCAGCCGCTCAATTGATAGTTATTTTGAATGTTAGCACAATTACATTTTTTTTCATTCTTGTAGAATACATGCTAAACTACCTGGTACGCGAACCGCTGCAGCCGCGTAGTTAACTTGATATCTAAATATCTATCTGTTATTAGCAAACCAAAGATGTAATTCTTAACGGATGCTTATTTTTTTAACACTTGCATTTTTTTAAAAATATTTATTGGTATTTAGCGTGTCCCACGCATGGAAGACAAACAAGAGCAAGGCTTGCGCCATGCTACCATTCAGCCACGAGCCATGCTTTAGCCAGATATTTCCTAATGTATTGCCATTATTGAGCTATGCAAACTTTTTTCACTGGGGAAAATAACTTTTAAATACTGGGATCACCTTAGATTACGCAAGGATTTACACTATTTAGGGAATACTACGAAATATCTGGAATATTAAGAATACTGATACCTTCTTCAGTTATTCTTCTTTGTGATTGCCCTAATGATTCTGCGTTTTGATGTTCTTGATATTTTCGGTGTTGAATCTGAATAGTTGGAAGTGTCCTGGTAGACGAAGAACCTTGAGAAGGATGCTCATGCCACATCTTGGATTTTTTCGCAAGATCTGATACTTTTGTAAACAGAAAAATATACAAATATCATCATATCTGGTCCGAATAAACTTATAGATGTTGACATTTAAAACTTGCTTGTTGAAAAGGTTCTCGGATATCAAGTTCATATGGATTTTGAATTAACCTACCGGTATTACGCCCTTGTTTTGAGTGTTTTTGGGTTTGCTGTTGAGTCTCATGATTTTGGATTGTCTTTGAAGACGAAGAATCCTGAGAAGAATGGCTTTTCTGTACCTTGAAAAAGTTCCAAAGTCCTAATTTTTCTGTAAGCAGCCGAATATAGAAAATTAAGTACAAAACTCATCATGTCTAGTCAGAACGAACTAAAAGATTCAGACCTTTTGCACGTCTTTCGTAAAAAGATTCTTTATTACTAGGTTCATGTCGATGCAATTTAAGAGCCTCCTGCTCTTTTGAAGTTGAGCTATGTTTTAAAGCCGAAGGCGTTGTAAGTCTAGAGTTGTCAAGAGAATCAACTTTATTTCTATCTTTATTAGGAGTGATTCTTCGAAGGACGAGATTTTCATCAAAATTATAAGATGATTCTGTAAAAAGACAAACATAGAAAAATATAGATAAAACTTATCACATTAGAAACAAATGATTAAGATTTTGACTGATACTTACCAGTTTCGTTTAAGAAAAGCGTTATGTTAAACACAAGAGCACCAAAGAATAGCCTCATTTTCTTTCGATCTAGATTAACCTAATTCCTTCAGAATTTCATATTGAGAAACTTATAATTTTTCAGGAATATGCGTGCTACAATATACCAGAATATTAGTCGTTTCATGTACATTTGAATGTAGCGGAAGAAAAAAGAGATAAGGCCGTGTAGACTTTATAAGGTCTTATTTATTTTCCTTGACATGTTCCGTATTCCTCGAAGAGCCGGAAATTAAAGTGAAATGAAGGATTAAAAAATTTACAATAACATGTTCCCAGAATATGGTAAGCTTTGTGTAAAGATAAATTCTCAAAAAAATATATATAACAGTTAATATTCGAATTAAAAACTAAGAATATTCTACAAAACATTTTCATCCGTGTCCATAATCAGTTTTTAATTTTCAATCAAAGAGTTGCATTTTTAATCAAAAGAGATTAGACCGAATACATTTAAAATCAGACAGGGACCTAGACTCTAAATCGCAGAATTTCTTGAGGACGTAACATTTTGTTTTTCAAAGGAAATTAACCAATCCCTATTTTTGTTATTTTCAAATAAGAAAATCTGAAAAGTTATGTGTACTATTTGAATTTTGTGCTTTGTTAATGAAAACCCTAAATTTTTTCTTTAAACCTTTTAGAACTTTTGGCATAATTCAAATATTCATCATCCTCGTTCTGATTCAGATAGCTTTTATCACCTTTTTTTAAAATCCGTTTGGAAAATTGGAAAAAACATTCAAAATTAACAAGATAGCAGTTGTTTTTCAGAAAAGATTAAAATTTGATTTTCTCAAAGAACCCACTTTAAATTTGTTGCCTATTTTCTTTTCTAATTTGCACTTTGATAATGAAGATATCTTGTAAGTTGCATGTGTGCATATTTTCCACCCTTTCGACACCTATGAAGCGCGGCTAAAGCTCTACTTTTTCACTTCCTTGGGAGCAAAAAATACTTTTTACTCCCCAGGGAGTGAAAAGGGTCAGAGGTAAATAATGAAAATGATTGATCTATAAGCTCGCATTTTACGATCATCGTCCCGCTCGCAGTGAGAACTGTAAGGTAATTTTAGTTGCGGGTAATACAATTTTGCGGTAATTTATGGAAATTCACCATCGATAATTGATCATAATACCGTAAATTGCTCCAAATTTTCGGAAACTTCGGAACATTTTCGGTGATTCATAACAATATTAAATTGAATTTTGGGCAATTGGTCTTAAGTTTCCATAAATTACATATAATATTTCCATAAATTACAACATAATTTCATAAATTGCCAGAAATCTATGAAAATGTTTAAAATGGAATTTTGTGTAATTCATGATAAGGTAACCTATTTTCCTGTAAAACTAGAATAAATTTTCCGGAAACTTATAGACATTTCTGAATTTAATTTTTGGAAATTTAAGGTAAATTATCAAAAAATGATTCAAATTGAATTTTGAGTTTTTATGGTAAGTTACTATATTTAACTGTAAAATTACCATTGAGAAGTTGAAATTTCTATAATTTCCCGTAAATTAATAGTCATTTTTAAATTGAATTAGTGTAATTTATGGTAGAGTACCATAATTTATCTGTAACATTACAATCAATTATTACAAAGTTTCATGAATTTCCAAAAATCAATCAAAATTGCTAAAAAGCCGTACACATTTTTATATTAAATTTCGGTAATTTATAGCAAATAACCATAAATTACCTGTCATATTACCATAAATTACTAAAAAATGTCATGAATTTCCAAAAAGTTATAAAAATGTTTAAAATTGAATTTGGGGTTCTTTATTACAAGTCCTCATAAATTAGCTGTGCCATGACCATAAACTACCAAAAATTTCCGAAAATTTATAAAAATGTTCAAAATTCAATTTTGAGCAATTTAAGGTAAGTTAATCTATTAACCTCTAGAATCACCATAAATGACCGAAAATTTCCAAAAATTTCCGAAAATTTATTTACATTTTTAAATTGATTTTTGGGAAATTAAATGTAACTTACTATAAATTACCTATAATATTATAATAAATTACCAGAAAATTCATAAATTTTCGGAAATTTGTAATTATTTTAAATTGAATTTTAGGCAAATAATTCTAATTTACAATAAATTACCTGCAATATTAATATTAAATGACAGAAAATTTCATGAATTTCCATAAATTTGTAAAAATGCTTAAAATTAAATTTTGGGTCGTTCATGGAAAGTTAAAATATTTACCTGTAGAATTACCATAAATGAACGAAAATATCCAGGAATTTATAAAAATGTTTAAAATTGAATTTTGGGTAATTTATGGCAAGTTTCCATAAATTACATGTAATTTCACTGTAAATTACCAAGAAATCGCATAATTCTTCGGAAATTTGTAAAATTGTTCAAAATTAAACTTTTGGTTCCTAATGGTAAGTTACCGTATTTACTGGAAATATGACCATAAATAACCGAACATTTACATCGATTTCCGAAGATTTACAGTCATTTATAAATTGCACTTTGGACAATTTATGGTAATTAATTATAAATGGCGGAAATCATGACTATTTCGATAAATGTCTGAAATTATCCATTTGTTATAAAATATATCGTATGCTATTGTAGCCACAAGAATTCTTTTTTCTTAGAATCGAATTTTCTATTTTTTCTTTGAAAATATTACCTGAAACTATTATCTCAAGGCAGTTGTCGTGCAAAAAGACAGATATCTGAAAAGAAGTAGTTTTTCTATAATTTTTAAGGATCAAAATATTATAACTAATATCACTTTAAATAAACAACATGATTTTGTATGAAAAACATTAAAATTCACAAAGAAAAATTAATTTTTACCACTTTTTTTGCTATTGAATCTTTTCTGACAGTCGCTTTAAAATTTCTCTAAATCAACAAGAATTCATGAAAATACAATCATGGTTCAAAAATTTGTAAGAATCGACGATCAGAAAAAAATAAATTTGCAAGAAAAATGGCTTAAATTTTTCCTTTCTTTATGATTTTTAACATTTTGCATCAAAGATAATGTTCCTTATTTGAAATAACATAAGTTATAATGTTTTGATTCTTAAAATCATAGAAAAACTATTTTTGTAAGATACCGGACTTTTGGCACGACAAATTCCTTAATATTTTTTCGTATCTGTAACATTTTCTTTTGAAATTTTTTGCTAAAAATTAATTATATTTGATAAAGATCAATTATCAGAGTGAAAAATATATCTCTTTGGTTTTCGAAGAATTTGTTTATTTTTAAATGAAAATAAATATTTGAATAAGAATTTAACTATTTTATTTGTGGTTTCATACGTAGCACTTCAAGTTTAAAATGTCAGGATTCTGTTGAAAATTTATTTATTTTTGTGAAAATTCGTATTTTATTAAAAATGAATAATGCGAGTTCGCGGTCAAACCAAGTAGCATTCGAAAAAATTCTAATAGAAAAAAAGTGGTTTAACTGAAAATGGACTCAAAATTTGTTTTGAATAACTTTTCTGTAGAATAAGTAGTTTTTATGCTATTCATAAAAAATATCATTGAAAATAAAAAATCAATTAAATTTTTGGACCAACGACACAAGCCAAAAAAAATTATATAAAAGAAGTTGAAATAAAAAAGAGCTACAAAATTTTTCATGATGTTTTATATAATGCGTGATTTTTGTTCAATTTTGAAAGAGCAACATTAAAAAATAAATTTATTAATTTTCGGACAAACGACACAAACTATGAAAAAATCGATTTAC
>NC_046663.1:32707557-32718790 GCF_010883055.1 Belonocnema kinseyi | reverse complement strand
GCAAGGCATGAAAAAAATTAGTAGCTAAAAGTTGTTCACCCAAAAGGGACCTACAATTTTGTGATGAATTATTTTAAGAAAGAATGAGTAGATATTTTAAGTCGTAAAAACAAGATAATAAATAGAATAAAAATGTAAACAAGGCAGTAAAAGTACATGTTGAACAAAGAGTGTTGAACGTAATATATTAAAGTTAAACTTTTTGACAAACCCGAGTGCGAAGCATCAGACACGTGATGAGTATGTGTTCGCTAAAGCAAACAGAGCTTTAATGAAAGAGAATTCACAATTACCAAATTGCAGTTGTCGATGCTTTGACCTTTGATTTTATAAGGTCTGTGTACAAATGTGGTAACGATAAAAAGACCGTGAGTTAAATACGTAATAAAGCGCGAACCGCGATATAAATAGTTCATTGAGCGCGAAGCGCGAGAACCAGCAGTCGCACTCCCTAGGCTTCGTGTATATTTTTACTGACATCCCAACTATTTAGTTAAAAATTTATCTCCTTTTTGTGATTTGAATAACTATTAGATTAGATTTTTTTTTCAAATTCAACGTTTTCTAAAATGACCAACCAAAAATAAAAAAACGGCCACTTGGCAGATATAAATAAAGTTGTGCCAAAATTAACCTTAGATTACGCAAAATATGGCAAATAAGAAGTCATCAGATTTTGTTTCCAATAAGTATACAATTATCACCGAATTGCTATGAATAGAAAATGTTAACCTTTAAATTCTAGAACCTAAAAATGTTCCGTTCCGGTTTTAATAGACTTAGCTTCATTTTTTTTTAAATTACAGCCCAGAATCTCGCAAAAATGAACATTCTAAAAATGGATATTAAAATTAATTGCCTATACTAAATATTTTGTAAAAATAATCTGAAAAATGTTTGGAAAAAGTCTGCTGAAAAAAACTTCTAGGTCCCTAGGACTGCTTCTACTCCTTTGGGTTAAAAATAGACAAAATTAAGTGTAAAGTTGCTCACCAATGATTTCAAAAAAAGGTTAACAGATCGACTGAATAAAATAGTCGTTAATTCTTATTTTCCGCCTAGAAAATTTGATATTGCATTGCAAAATACAAACCGCGAGATGAGAAATTTTACCCTACAGGAGCGGCTTTACCTTATTTTGCGGTACTATATTATAATAAAAACAGTTAATGAAAAAATAAGATAATTTCAATATTGCCAGTAAGTAATGTATTTATCTCAAAAAGTAGTACATGAAAAAAATAATTTGACAACACAAATATTTACATTATAGAAGGATGTTCACCATAGGGGTCCAAAAAAGCGGTTTTTGAGCTACAGCGCAAGACACCCCGCAAAAGTTTCCATTTCCGGAAAAAGCAAATCTACAATTTTTTTCCCCAAATTAAAATATTAACACGTGTCACCGGGCACTTCGAAATTCCATTTAATTAACTTGGAGAAATTAAACCACATTTACAACTTAATTTATATTTTATAGTTAATTTTTATAAAAACATTATGTATTTATTGAAACCATTATTTATTGCCTATTTTCAAAATTTATAAAAAAATAAGTCAAAGATATCAACATTCTGTTCAAATTAGTATCCTGAGCTATATTTTGTTAAATAAGTACATAATTTTGATAAATTTCTTTAAATGTTTAATAATTTTTTATTTTTTTAAACAATCTTCATTTGGTCAAGCACTTTTTTTCGACAACTAAAAAAATGAAAAAAAATCGAACACATGCAATTAAGTTTCTGACTGCAGAGTGTATATAAAGAATATGGTAACCACTTTTCAATTGTTTAAGCAAATATAATTCGTTTGAATAATAATAACTATTTTTTAAATCATTTTAAATATTGTTTTATATATTTTTGTAAAAATAATTGTTTAAGCAATTTTAAAATGGTACATATATTCTTTTTATACACTACACATTCAGAAAAATAATTGTATGTATTATATTGTACTTCATTTTTTTAGTTATCGAAAAATAACTGCTCAAACAAATATAAATGGTTCCAAAAAATAAAAGTTTGTTAAAAATAAGAAAAAATGTACGAAAATGATGTTTCAATGATGATTTCAATGATAATTTAACAAAAACTAGCATAGGATACCAAATTAAAAAAGGTGGACATCTCGAGCTTAATTTTTATAAATTTTAAAAATAATAAATCAATTATTATTCAGATAATTACACAATATTTCTAGGAAAATTTACTACACCAAACAATGACAAAATATTGCATTTGAAAGAAAAAATACGATTATTTTTACATTTTTTGGGAACAAATGATTGTTTAAATAATATGCATTTGTTTGCACAATTTAAAATTGTTTAAGAATTAATAAGAAATATTTGAATTGTTCATTCGTCATTATTATTATACAAAGTACGACGGATATTGATCAAAAGTAACAAGAATATGTGAAAATGTAGTTTTTTTAATTATTGGGTCACATTTGGGGCGCTGTGGCGAAGATATGGGTGTGCTAGAAATAAAAGTTCTTATTTTGGTTTTATTTTCTAGATTCTCTCTTTCAAGCCCTAATAAGTTTGGCATGTACGGATTTTTTTCTTCAGACATAGAAACTTGGGGGGGGGGGGGAAGGTTTATTGCACCCTAGAAAGAAAAAAATTTTGCAATGTATTTTGGGACAACCCGAATGTTCACAATAGCATCGTGTATGACATAAAAATAATTGCACGTTGCATAATTATTAATATTTGTAATTATTAGTTTTGTGAGCCATATCCTGCGCCTCCATGATGATTCCAATAATATGCGAGATTAGGATCATAATTAGGATCATAATTAGAATCATGATATTGATGATGAAGATTAGGCTCATAAATGGGATTATGAGTTTGATAATATGGGTTATAACTATGACCTTGATTCTCTATAAGGGGATTAAAGACGTATTTTGGATCAGAAATTAACTGTGGTTCAAAATTCTGGTGAGGATTTTCTGGAAGTTGAAACTCCTGCCTGGACTTATCATGAGAATCCGAAACTTCTTTCGGCAATGCTTGTTTTCTAGTTATCCTTTTTTTCTTCTTATAACCACCTCGTGTTATCGAATTATCTATTTCGTGCAAAGCAGGAGGTGCTATCTCGAGTGAATCATAAGGTTGATGTTTAATAATAGGACGACCATTATGATAATAATTGTGAAGCAAGTTTACAGCATCCTCGCCTATGTTCTTATTTTTAAAATATACTGGCGTATCCTGGAGAGACGTTTCTCCATTACGCTGAAGAAGTTTACTTTGTTCTGTAATGTCTTGTCTATAAAGTTGTTTAGCTTCGGCCAGTTTAGCTGATAACTCTTTTGATTCTGAAAAAAGATTGCTGATATATACAAAAATTATCTTATCTTAGACAAACTATCTAAGTGTTGCCTGATGATTGAAAGGAATATATTATACAGGGTACCCAGAAAATTCACAAAAACCCAAATAACTGTCCAGATAAAATATTATGCAAATGGGTCAAGGCCATCCTTAGAGTAACTATCAGATACCTTAAAGGTGAAGTTCAAGGTCAAATTAAAGTTCACCATAAGATTTCTCGTTGAAATTTACAAAAAGAATGACCTTAGCCTGATTGAATACAGAGCCATCCCGTTAATCCAAGTCAGACCTTGTTTAAGTTTGAATGACCCTTAGCTGTCCCGCTCTTTCGATTGCTAATGTCAAAACTAGGGGTTCTTATTTAAAAACACAAAGTTGATCTTAAAATGACCTTCAAGCTTAAGTTTAAGGACAAATTAATTACCCGGATTGATTAGGATTACCAAATAGTCTAAATTCAAATAGTTCTAAATTTTTAGTTAAAAAATTGATTTTCAACAGAAAACTAAAAGAATGTATGTTAATTGATGAAGCGGATTCCGCCACGGTGTCATAAAATTATATTTAAATCGTGGAATTTCGCAGAAATGCCTGAAAGTATTTAAGAATATTTTACACTATTTCGTAATAATTCGGAATATTTCTGAATGCCTGGCAAGATTTTGGAATTTTTGGGAATAATTCGGAAAATCTTGAATATCAGGAATACTGATACCTTTTGTGTTCAGGCTTTTTCTTCGTCGTTGCGATGTTTCTGAGTTTTCTTGTTCTTGAAATTCTTGGTGTTGATTATGATAGTTTGGAAGTGGCCTGGTAGATGAAGAACCTTGAGAAGAATGCTCATGCCTCATCTTGATTTTTTTCGCAAGATCTAATACTTCGGTAAACAGAGAAGTTGACAAAACTGATCATATCCGATCCTAATGAACTTATAGATTTTGACTTGTTGAACGTTTTTGTTTGAAAAATTCTTAAATATAAGATTCTTATCGATTTAAAATTAACCTACCGTTATTAGTTCCTTGCCCTGGGTATTCTTGGTTTTGGTGTTGAATCTGATGATTTTGGATTGTCACTGAAGACGAAGAATCTTGAGAAGAATGGTTATCCTTTATCTTGAAATTGTTCCAAAGTTCTGCTTTTTCTGTAAGAACGCGAATATGCAAAAATAAATACAAAACTCATCATATTCAGTCAAAATGAAATGATAGATTTAAACCTCTTGACCGTTTTTCGTAAAAAGGTCTTTGATATTTAAATCCATGCCGATGCAAATCGAGAGCCTCATGCTCTATTGAAGTAGAATTATGTATCGAAGACGAAGGCGTAGTCAGTCTTGAAGTGGCAAGTGCACGTATGTTATAATTCTCCTTTCTAGAAGGATTTATTTCAGTGATGATACTTTTATGAAAATCTGAAGCATCTTCGTAAAAAGAAAAATATAGAAAAATATAGATAAAACTCATCATCTTAGAAAGAAATAACCCAGATGTTGACTGATACATACCAATTTTATTAAAGAAAAGCATGAAGTTAAGCACAAGAGCACCAAAAAGGAGCCTCATTTTGTTTCTACCTATATTAAACCTAATCCTCCAGAATTTTAAATAAGAAATCTTATAATTTTTCAGGAATCCGCTTGATATAATATACGAGAATGCCAGTCGTTTGACTCACATTTGAATGTAACGGAAGGAAAAAGAGGCAAGGCTATGTACACTACATAAGGTCTTATTTATTTTCCTTGACATATTTCTGAATCCTCAAAGACAACGAAATACTACCCAGGTTTTCAAAGGTTTATGAAAGCATTATTGGCAACGCACCAGTGAAATAAATATTTTTATATCAAATACTTTACGTTTTAGACAATACATATCAGTGATGATTAATAATGTTGCAACATCGTATTTCTAGAATATAGTGAGCTTTGTGTATTGACAAATTCATGACTAAATAGTACATTACGCAGTTTAGAATTGGGCGGAGTTAGGACTTTTTTACGAGTTTACACTGAAATAATTAATTCTTAGCACCAAGTAAATTAATGTACTTGAATCCTATTTCTTGACAACAACAAAGTATCCTTTAACAGAAGTACTCTCTATTTAAAACACAATTCAACTTGCGCTTCGCGGTCGATTATATATTTACCTCGCGCTACGCGCTTGGTCTTTATATTTGCGCAGAGTCTTGCGCAAACATTTTTAAATTAGGACTAAATATTTTATCCAAAGTGGAATTCTTATTTCCTTGTTTTTATCATTTAAAAAATTTTAAATCTTAAATTTACGATTAAAGAAAAACTACTGCGTGTCTGCACAGGGTCTGTTGCAGGACCTATACAGGATTCTATCTTCTCTTAATTTTTTGTGTACTTTTTCCAAAAATATAATTTTTTTATTCTTAATCTAATTTTTCAGGATTGAAATAAAATCTACTCGTCCTATATAAAAATGATTAATAATAAATTTATAGGAAAACCAAATTTTGTTTAATTTTCTTCGTATCTTGTGTCCTTAGTCCAAACATTTTTTTATTTTTTATTTTAATGTTTTTTACGACTAAAAACAAATCCTACGCGTACTATGGAAAAGTGATTTATAACAAATTTGTAGATCTTTCCAGGTCGCGCAATTTTAGCAAATTCATTTTTTTCGTATCTTGCACAGTTTGACAAAACCAAATGGAATTTTTAAAAGATTTATTATTTTTGGTTCGATCAAATTTTTAATTTTTTACTTTTCGACCAAATTAAAAAAGTTGTTATGATCATATTGTGGGGCTTTCAAAAATCAACATGTTTTTTTCCTGACTTTTTTTCATAGCATGCGTTGTTTTGGCTTAAAATGTTCATTTTAATTTTGTAAACTTTTGTTATTATAAAAATGCTCTAACTCTAATCATTTTCTTTTTTGAAAAAAAGTCATTTGAATAAATTGTTTACGTTTCTTAGTACTAAAAATAGCCGTAAATAGAATTTTTTAATCTTGTAAAAATGTGGTTTTTAAAATTTTGAAAATGCGCTCACTTTTTGAATTTTCATCGAAAATAGCTAGTTTACAAACTCCTTGTTTCTTTTTAGGCCTTAAAAAAGTCTGCGAAAGCAGAATCCAGTCTGATCAATGTTTCGAAAGTTATCGTGCCTACAGAATATAGACTACAGACAGACAAACACCTGCGTAAAAAGTCGTTTTTTCTGACTCAGGGTGTCTCAAAACGTGGAAATTTGATAAAAACCAACGAAGTGAAATTTTACATAAAATCAACACCTTCTCATTAGAATGAGAATGTAAAAATTACGTCAAAATAATAATAATTAAATTAAAAGTATATTTATATTCCGCAAAGATTTCATACATTTATCGCAATGAAACATTTATTTAAGTTAACCTGTTATTCTGGTATTGTGTTTACATATATATTTATTCATTCAATGAAAGGAAATATTTAATTTGACTACTAGAATTAAATTATTCATAAAAAATAAATATTCATTTCAAGGAAGTAATTTTTTTATTTGATAATTTAATCATTTGGCTTAAATTGTCTCAATTGAATACGTTTTTAGATTGCAGATAGACGGTCCAGACCAAAGAAATGTATTTTTTTTTAATCAGTGAGATATTTTTTTGCTTTAAATATTCTGAATTTTTCCGTGAGGAAATAGTTTTTTGAACTTAAAAAATATTTGCTTGACCGGAAAATATATTTCTTTCTACTAATTCACATTATTCTATTTTGAAGAAATACTCATTCCAATTCATCGAAATTGTCTGGCTGAAAGAAATTATTTTTTTGATTCAAAGTGCAAACATTTACAAGCCTTGAATAAAGATTTCTTTTAAAATAAGCAGAACTTCAGATATCTGACTTTTGGCATGATAACTACCTTAAGATAATAGTTTGCACGTCTAAAATGTTCTATGAAAATTGTCTTTTCTTTCTTTGCAATATTTTTTATAGTTCACGTAGAAAATTCAAAAATTACATTTTCAGGGTAAAAAGTAATCCAGTCGCAAAAATGGTTTCGCCCACATGCTGCTGATAAGATGCCATTACATATAATATTAATAGAAACTTCTTAAAAATATTTGGAAAACTCAAAACGATTATGGTTTTCCACAAAATCTATTTTTTAATGTTTTCAAAATTAAAAAAAAAAAAATAATCAAAAAGGTATCTGTGATATTTTCAGAAAAAGTAAAAAATTTAATTGTAGGAGAAAAAATTCATTTTGGCTACCCAGTTATTCAGCAAGCATTAAACTTAAAAGATATCTTTTTTATCAACGTATAAGTTGAAAAAAATTTGCAAAAAAATTAAAGATGGGTGTTTTGAGAAAATCGACTCTAAACTATCTTTCTATTAAAAGTTAATATACAATAATATATACGAAAATCATTATATCTGGTGCAAATGATTTTATATACTCTGAGCAGTAGAACTTGAGTGAAATTGTACACGGTCGTATAATAGTGAGTCTAGAAGTGACAAGTGCATCTATTTTTTTTGAGAAAAATTTACTACAGTGATGAACCTTTAAAAAAACCTTATGCTTCTTCTGTAAAATGAAAAGTATAAAAAAATATCGATAAAACTTCTCATATCAGAAAGAAATGATCCAGCTGTTGACCCTCGGTCAACATATTAAAAAATATTAAAAACGTATTAAAATGAATTATGATTATTATACTGGCCCATATCTTTGAAGAATAGCATGCATTTAAGCCCAAGAACGCCGAAAAGTGACCACAATTTCTTGTGACAAAGATTAAACTAACACCTTCTGAATTTTTTTAGGAAGAAACTTATGGCTTGAAGTTAGCAGAAGGAATAATAGATAAGGTGACGTATAGTTCCTAACGTTTTATTTATTTTCCTTGAATTATTTCTTAATTAGGGAATTTCAAAATGGAAGGAAGAAAGGAGAAAAATAAAAAGTGTAATTTACGAGAAGGGGTTATGGAGTGGCAGAACATAGAGCTAGAGCTATTAATAAAAAAATGAGAAGAGAGATGGACGAAGATTATAGATTCGAAGTACAATAGATGGTATATGATGGTCAAAGTGTTGACGGAACCAAAATATCTGAAAAAAATAAAAAAGGAAAAAGAATGGAGTAGAGTTTTGGGTTTAGAATAAAAGAAGGAGTGAGAGCATGCAGGTATTGGATGTATGAAAAGGAGAATTTATGTAGAGTATGTGGACATGAAATGCTCAAAATACTTGTAAGCATTTTCTAGAAGTTAAGAATGCTGACTGGATTAATTGTGAGAATCTAAAACATTTTTCGGCATTGCTTATCTCTTACTATTTCTTTTAATCCTCTGATATCGTACCTATCATCTTTTCTTGCAAAGCAGAAGTTGGTTTCACTGATGAAGTATAAGATTGTTATATAGGATCAGAAATACCAACAGGGTTATACTTTTTATACAAGTTTAAAGTATCCTCGCCTGTGACTATTTTTTTTTAAACTGATTCTTCATTGGCTCGGATAGGAGTTCGTTTATTAATATAAAGAAGTTTGCGGTGGTCTCTAATTTGTAGTTAACAAGCGTCTTGAGCTTCGGACAGTTTATCTGCTATCACTCTTGCTACTGTAAAGAGTAGCTGATAGATAAAAAAAATCGTCATCAGTGATTAGTTGTTAGAGGAATCAGAGTATAACGAAAGTCGTCTGGCCCTAGGATGGGATGCACGTTTATTGATGAAGCGGATTCTGTCACGGAGTAATAAAATCGTGTTTAATTCGTAACAATTCGGAATATATCGGAATGCTGGAAACCTTTGGGAATAAGTAGAAATCTCTGGAATATTAAGAATAGTGTTATCTTATCTGTTTTTCTTTTTGATTTCCCGGATATCCCTGGTTGTTGTCTCTGATCATTATGAGCTGTCCTTGTAGACGACGTGTCTTCTGAAGAATGCTCATGCCACATCTTGAATTTTTTGGCGAGATATAATACTTCTGTAAACAAAGAAATACACAAAACAAATACAAAGCTCATTATATTTGTTTGAACTAAAAATATAGATTTTGACCTTCTGAACGTGTTCCCTGAGAAGCTTCTTGAATATCAAGTATATATCGGTGCAAATCAAGAGCTTTATGCTCTATTGAAGTTGGATTATTTATCGAATTTGAAGGCTTAGTAAGTCTCGAAGTAGCAAGAGCATCTAATTGGTTTCTCTCTTTTTCAGAAGAATTCACTTTAGTGATTATTCTTTTTAAAAGATGGTGACCGAGGGTCAGCATATGCCAAGTATTAAAAAAGGATTAGGATTATGATTATGATACTTACCAATGTCGTTAAAGAAAAACAAGAAGTTAAGCACAATAACACTGAAGAAGAGCTACATTTTCTCTCGATGTAGAATAAACTAACTCCTTCAGACTTTCTTATTAGGAATCTTCTGATTTTTCAGAAATACGCTCTGCTACTTATATACTAGTCGTTTCACAAACATTTGAATTTACCGGAGAGAAAAATAGGTGGGACGATTACACTTCTTGAAGTTTTATTTATTTTATTTTTCATTTACCTCAATCTTCGAAGATAACGAAATGCTAATCTGGTTTTAAATGTTTCATAACAGAGCTATAGACGGCGCATGATTAAATTGACTATTTTTATATAAATTACTACATTTTAAACAATTTATATCAGGTCAAATTAAAAAGTGTACATATCATTTTCTGAGAATATGATTAGCTTTTTTATATATAAATTTCCGACAAAGAATATAATAGTTAATATTCCAACAAAAAAAAGAATATCTTCACATCAAGCTTACCTGATAAAATTTAATTCCTAAAACTTGGCCGTGAAAAAAACGAAACAAAAACAAAAAACAGCTGAATCACTTCAATTTTCTGGGTTAATTATAAAAACCGAATATGTAGAGATTTATCAAGTATATTTACTACAATAAGTTCGCATCTGCTAATCATTTTAATTTTACTCCTTGTCTGGATCAAAAAAAAAAAAAGAAACGAATTTCTTTCGTAACATAATTAAACGATCAAACGAACTTACCTAATTGAAGTTCGATTGTGATTATGCGACCACCTCGTTTGAAAATATTACCATTGTAGATTCGCTACATTTAGCCAAATTATGAATATGTGTGCATACTTATTCTTTCTAGTCGCGACGCCCACAATGAAATTTGTTGTTAATGGTTCTTTTTTTTGTCAAAAATTATACTACCTGGCTCAAAACTGAATCATTTTCTTCAAAGTTCGACAATTCGGTCAACATTCATCCTTCTCGTTTAAAAATTCTTTTTATTCGGTGGAAAATTCAATTTTTTTTTTAATTGGGGGTACAAATTTCTGATTGAAAACTAATCTCTTTTGGTTGCTTAACATTTTCATCTCAAGTGAAAATCTATCTATATTGTTGAAAATTCAACTGTTTTATCGAAAATACCTGTTTTTGGCTGTGATTCGGATATGAATATACCTTGAAAATTAGTCTCTTTGGTCTTTTTTTTAAATCTTTTTTTGGATCTACATTTTATATTTCTTCAATTCTGCACATTTGGAATTAAAATTTTCTTGACTTCAATATATATATGTGTGTATTTATGGGTTTTCTAAGAATCTTAAATAGGACGATTTTTAACGACTCTCGGATACGACCCAGTCGCAAGTCGACCCCTACATTATCTTGTCTTTTACTTAACAGTCCCGTAGCAAATTCGAAAGAGAGCGGTCTCTTATATACTAGGTTGGAGAAAAAGCAAAATAGAAAATATTCAATTTGGTAAAAATACACTTTCTTAAAATTGTGCTTCGATATGCAGTTACTGGGAAATCCGGAAACGTACTCAAAGATAAGTAATTCATAGCAATTCATTATAATTTCACGA
>NC_046663.1:32673134-32707457 GCF_010883055.1 Belonocnema kinseyi | reverse complement strand
ACAGAAACACGAGAGCCTGCATGAAAAAATGCATGGACATAAAAGAAGCTAGAGAAGTATGCCAGGACAGGAAAGTATGGCGGCAAATAGTTAATAAAAAGTTGTGAGTAGAGTGAACGACGCCTGAAACAAAGACCTTGGCTATTAATGAACCCAAGTGGGGAACCTTACATAACGGCTTCGTGAGGTTCTTCGCTTGGGGTGATTGCTAGAGAGATTGATCAGCAACCTGGGTCGGAGCAGTGTTGCGGAACGAACGTGTTATGTACTTAAATAACACGAGAATTCTGGATCAATCTGAAAAATCTCTATCCCTTCCACACACTACTCCTTTCCCCTGCCGAGTGAGTCATAATATGTAATAATAATAATAATAATAATAACACAAATTTAAGAGCTAAAAATTTCGACCACCGCGCCCTCTCTGCGCCTGTTTGTCGAGACTTTATTTAGCTTAAAGCTGTCCTGTAAATTATTTGAAAGTTCTTTCCGGTGCCTGACAGAACTCGTGAGAGGGGAGTAAATTCTTTTCAATAAAGAACAGTTGAAAACAAAATTTTAAGGTGGGTGTAATCCCTTCGAACAAGGCGGTCGTATAATACCGATCGAACTTCACTTAGGTAAGTTCGTTTGCTCGTTTAATTATACTTCCCGCCTCGGTTTCGGGATTATTATTGTAGATATTTATATATGTATTTATATATTTATATTTATTAAATTCAACTATTGTTATATTTATGCAGAAAAAACACAGAAGAATTTTTGGAATGCTAAGTTATCAATTTACTGTATGTGGTAAATTATTTATCAATGCCGCATTGGGACAAAACCGACTTGCTCCAGCAGCTAAAAGTCTGGGAACCTATTGCTTTGTAGGCGTGTCTGGTATCCCGGAACAGTTTTTAAAAATATATTTCTTTTCCTAAATGCTTAGTAACGAGAAAGTAACGTGTCAAGATTTTAGAAACACAGAGTTGTGGATTATCCTTAAAAAATGATAAAAAAATATACAGTTGACAGGTTCCAACTCTAGAGGTTTTGATCAAAGCTTCTACTTTTATTTACTATGAGTCTTTCCGAAAATTTATGTAAATTTGGTGATTCAAGTGGGTACTAAGAAGAAACTTTATCAAGGACAGGCGCGGTGTCCCAAGTGTTTGAATACTTAAGGCGTGAGGGTTTCAACCTGTAAACCGCTTTCAAGACACGATTCACGTGACTGTCCAATACATTTACTGATGAAATGAGTGCTATTGCTGAACGCGCTGTATGTAAGGTTCCATACGATGCCCCATCGTTGCAGGATTCGCATAACAATTCTAAAACTCTGTCACGGTGTTGGTCAAATGAATTCGGATTTTTGTCGTTAAAGAAATTCCACCATTTTCTTAGTGGATTGTCATATTGTTTGACTGTAGAATCTTCCAAAGACGCCAATTAAACCTTTAGTGCTGATTCCTGGTCGCTCCTTTGACGATAGCTTTCCCTGACAGCCATCCTGCTGTTAGGGTAAATGAGGCTGCCAGTAGGTGTTGACGGGACCTACAAGGGAACAGAAGGAGAGTTGAACTTGTAGAAAAAATAATTGGTTTTCCCACCAGCATTGACTGAAAAAGCAGAAACATGGTTTAAAATCCACCAGGGAATGACGACGATGCCACAGGCCTCATCTATCAGAATTTTCCGTAATGTCCTTAGGATCAAGAAAACGAGGAAGGGCGTAAAACTTACTATTTTTTCAGGAATTTGTAAAAGCATCAAAAGCCTCTGCATCGGGGTTTCAAATCCAACAACCAAGCATGGTAAATTTTGTGTATCCTGAGCTTTCTAGACTCGCACTACTTTGAAATTCCTGTACTAAGAGTATTTAGATGAAGGTCTTCGATTCCGCCCAATTTATTTATGTTGGCAATTGCTGTTGTGTTATCGATTCTTAACATAATCTCATATCCATGCAATTCGGCAGCGAAAATTTTAAGCGCCCAGAAGGAAGCTAATAGTTCTAAGCAGTTCATGCTCCAGCATTGCTCCCCTTTGTTTTAGAACCCATGGTCTACGAAGCCAATTCAAATTAGGTCGTATGGATTGTAGAAAAAACATGAATTCGTCATAATTAACATCAGCTAACATCAAGGCTTGAAACTTTACTAGTTCTAGGGCTTTGGTGTTTTCCAGTCCATACGGAATCGTCGGACAGCAAGAAATCATGCTTCCAATTAGATGCGATTAAACAAGCTCAATGGAAATTTGGACATTGCATAAACAATCTTTAAAAGTCGTGCCGAACAGCAGAAAATTATCTATGTGTACTACCGAATACAGTCCCTAACCTCTCAGATGGTTCACAACTGGCTTTATTATTTTTGTGAATACAAGCGGACACATTTTTAACCCGAAATGTGGATTATGAAGCTCATATAATGTTTCTTCGAAGGAAAACATCAAAAATTTTCGATATCTTTTGTCTATTGGCACTAAGAAATAGGCATCTTTTAAGTCCAGGCTTGCCATATAGCCATTTTTCATCATCAACTTGCTGGCAGTTCGAGCATCTTCTAGCAGAAAGTGTGATATTTCAATAAATTTATTCAAGGCTTTAAGATTGAAGATAAATCGTTTCGAGATATTTTTACGATCAGTAAGAAAAAAAGAGATAAAAAATCCCCTTTTATAGATCTACAAGGTCTAATGGATCCCATTTCTAATAACTTGTAAATCTCAGTTCTTAGAGATGTAAGTTCGTCCTGAGTCCAAATTCGAACAGGTGGGGCAGTTTTTTGCCATGGTTTCCGATTGAACGGAATTTGGTAAACATTCTAACCGACTGAAGGAGGAAGACGTTTACAGTAATCTGTTTCCAGGCGTGAAGAAAATTTCGCAAGCGACCTGCTACACTAACCTCTATCTCCGCTCCTGCCGCGTTGAAGTTGGAGATATTTGTTTCGTTTGCTGCCCTCGAGAGGTCAGTTGAGTATTCTTGTAGGGTTATTGCTCATCCACAAAGGCCTTTTGTGTCTTGTAAACGAGCTCTTCGAGATTAAAGATCCAGAGCTTTGGTTATTGGGAGCCTTCTTCAAAGGCACTAGTGTTTTAATAGATTTGCTGATCTTCTCCAACGAGTTAACTTCGTTAATCTTCTCATTAAGATTCTCTCCAAATAAAAAAGTGTCTCTCTCTAATTTTTCCTAGCCCAAAGCTGACAACGTCGAGCCTTCCATACGCTGTCCACTTTTGAAAATGCTCGTCCCTTTTTACAGCCGACTCCCTCATTGACAGTAGCATAACTGGGCCAACATCTGAAATATCCAAGAAAATATTCCCTGTTCGAGGATCTTTCTTTAATAGATCCTCTTAGTCTTCTTTTGGGAAAACCTGACATTAGCCGGAAGTACCATTTTGAAACCAGCTTTGGATTCAATTCGATATCCCCGGCACTAACAGTGATGGGATTTTTTCCCAAAGCATCTAACCTTGGGGTTCTCGCTACGTCAAGCGCTATCTTTACTTTCACTTTCCTTGATAAGGCTCCTCTAAATATATTAATGGATTAGTCTTATACCTTTATACAGGCTCTGCCACGTTGAGGATTGGCACGTATCTCATCCCTAGTATGAACCTGGTTGTCCAAATTAGTCCCGAGGAAGAAACTCAAGCAAAAGACTTACCACTATTTGGTTCCTGCGATGCACCTGAAAAACAGGATTCCCGACTTCTAGAAGAACTCCGGGATCCTGAAGAAATGTGTGGTTCTTTTAACAAAAATAGGAATTTTTTGCAAAGGAATTTTTTTAAGAAATTTTTGCAAAGAATGTTCACAAAACTTTAGTTCTTATTTCTTCAGATATCTTTCTTGCCTATATTATACGATTGGCTTCGAATATTTTTCAATTTTAATCATTATTTTAATATGCTGGATGTGGCTATGTCACGACGTGTCGCATGTAATAAGATTCTGCAGACAAATCGATACACGACTGTCCCTCATCCAAATACAGATTTGTCTTGAAAGCCCTCTTCTAAACGCGTTTCAGTTCCCTGGTCCAGTTCTAGAAACTATTTCTAGAAACTTAGCATGGAAACGAACCACTTTAACTGTAGAGTCTTCTCTAATAATATATCCGACGGGTGTCTTACTCAGAACTGATTTGCAATCGTTCGAACAAAATAAAATAATTCTTGTGAGTCCTAACGATTTTGATGAATTCTGATATTGACCAACCGGAATCATTTTGTGGAATCAAGAGTTCCTAACGCTCTATAGTCACAGCGTTGCGGAGCGCGGAGTATCGTACAATGCGAATGGCGTACGAGTGATGCACTTTCTGTTTAAATATCTCATTTTTTCTGAAGATTTCTAATTATTAGAATCTATTTAAAGAAAATTTATAAATGGTCTTAAGTTACAGTGATAAGAAGAATCACACGAAAAAGTCACTCATAATTGTTATGAACCATTCTTTTCAACAATTTAGAACTTGTGGTTTTTTCTATTTCGATTTTTTCTTTTTAATCTGAATTTATGTACATTTTGGAAAATTTCATATAGGTTGTATTATATTTGTTGAAATAAAACAATTAATGTCACTATTAAGGGAAAGTGATCCGAATCAATGTAATCACCTACCTCTAGTTTCTTAACCTTATCTCTTACCTCACCATTTCCTATGACACAATCAATTACTGTTCCTCTTTTACCTTCTGAGCTTGTATATTTTCCTTTCTCATCTCCCTTAATATTTTCGTCTAAGATATACCATTCCAATTCCTTCAAGCTCTTTAATAACTTTTTCCCTTCCCATTTAGTACCTTGCCTTTGGGTTTTATTCCTCTCTTTTCTCCTAATCTCTTCTTCATTTTCTTTAATTATTTCTTTTATCTCATCTGCTTTCGCCTGCATATCAACTTTGACATAAACCCCGACTGCCTTTCACTTCTCTCCTCCGATCTTTCCCTGTACTACTATTATTCCTTCTTTTTGTTCTTTTCTCTCTTTCTTATCTTTCCCTGTTATATATTTATGCCGTACTCCCATTAACAATCCTCCCACTTTTCTGTCCGTTTTATTCTTCCTCTTTGCATTTTGCATTTGCTATTTGTAACCTCTTGGTAACCTTCCCCTTACTCTTTCCCATCCTTTTTCATCTAGCCGCGTCGCCATCATTATGACTACATCCCATTGTGTCAAGAAAAGGGAAAGAACAGCTTAAAGAAAAGGTGAGAAATGTAAAAATGGGAGAGGGAAATGTGAATGAGGAGATGGAAAAAATGATAGGAGAAATAAAACGAGGATTAGAGTGCACAAACAAAAATTTAGTTAGTAAAGGGGGAATACAATAGGAAAAAAAAGAAGAAGAGTAAACCAAAACATTAAAATAGTAAAATGGAAAAAATATTATTTTGATATGCTAGAAGAAATAAAGAGGAAAGCTAGAAAGAAAGGAAAACATGGTAGAGAAAGAGATGAGAAAGAGGACATAACATGAGAAGAAATAGCTAAGGTTTTAGGAATAATGAAGGATGGAACTGCACATGGTATAGATGAGATTCCAAATGAAGTATGGAAATATAAATAGAAGCAACTAGAGGAATGGGCATGAATAATGTGTAATCAAGTATGGAGAGGACAGGGGTGGCCAGAGTTACGGAAAGAAGGATTAGTTATACTAATAGTAAAGAAAGGCAAAGGAGAGGAGGTTAAAGGTTATAGGGGCCTGACGCTGTTTCCAGCACTATATAAAGTATATGTAACTATTTTATCGACGAGTTTAAAGATAGAAGTTGAAGAAAAAAGATCGAGCCAGCGAATAAGGCAGGGTTTAGAAAAGGAGTGGGGGTAATGGACAACATATATGTTATGAACTATCTAGTAAATGAGAGGATTTTAAGGGCAAAAGGGGCAATTATAGCAATGTTCATGGGCTCAAAGGCGGCGTTTGTCTCATTAGACCGAGGCGAAATAGAAAAAGTTTTAGTAAAAAGGCGGATAAGAGAGGGATTATTAAGGAGAGTATCGGGCATTTTTAAAGAGACAACAAGCAGGGTAAAGGAAGAGAGCCAGTAAAAGATAGTTTCTGGGTGGTGAGAGGTGTGAGGCAAAAATGTCCTCTGATCCTACTTTTATTTAATATATTAATATCAGACTTGGAAGAAGAAATGAGGAAAAAGGTTGGGGTGGAGTTGGGATAGGGTAGGGAAAGATATATACACTGGCATACGCACACGATATAGTATGGATGGCAGAGGATGAAGAAGGGATGGCGGGAATAATGACAGAATTAGAGAAATACTTAGCTGGAAAAAAGTTGAACTTAAATGTAGGAAAGACAATGATAATGAGGTTTAGAAAAGGAGAGGATGAAGGAAAGAATAGACAGGAAGATGGAAGGGAATAAAGTTAGGAGAAGTAAAATAGTTCAAATATTTGGGATATATCTTGCAAAAGAATGGACATCATAGAGCTTATATATTATAAGAGAAAGGATAAAAAAAGCAGCAGAGGTAATGAAACTCTGGTATGGGCGGAAATCAGATTATGGAGCAGAGATATGGGGATGGAAAGAAAGGACAGATATTCAGAGTTTACAAGGAAGGTATATAAGATAGACACTCGGGGTAGACTGGAGGACGCCATTAGATATAGTGAGAGAAGAAGCGTAAAGGGATAAGTCAAGTATTAGAGCGGGAAAGAGGTCATGGAAATGTGTAACGAATCTGTGGGAGGGAAAAATCTGTTGGCGAGAAAGTGTTTGATGGTGGTAAAAGAGAGAAGAGGGAGAGCGATCGAGTTAACGAGCTCGGAAGAAGAAGGGAGGAAGTTCTTTGATGCAAGAGCAATATAAGACGGGGCTGGAGTAAACTATGAAGAATTAGAATAAAGGGAGAGGGAAAGACAAATAATAGAAAGATGAGGGATGAATGAAGAATCAAAATACAATAAATGGTATAAGATGATACAAAGTAAGGAGTACCAAAGAATTCAGAAAAGGGATGGGGGAAGAGAAGGTAGACCAGAATAGCAAGATTTAGATTGGGAAACGAGCTAAGGTAGGCGATGTACTGGGAAAAAGAAGAAAACAGAAAGTGTAGAATATGTGAATAGGAGGTTGAAACATGTAAGCATGTATGGGAAGGATGTAGGAGAGGAATGGAAGGTAAAGGAAGCTGGCAAGAGAATGTGGTTAAGATTCAAGGGGAGGATGGATTTGGAGAAGAATCGATGAAGAAGTTGGAGGCACAAATGTTTCAAGTTGTTTTGAGACCTTGCATTTTAACAACATTATTCACAAATTACACTCATAGCCACTTTAAGCCATTTTTTTACTTCAAAATGTTCACATTAAATATTTTCCCAATACCATATTGTTGAATTAAAAGTTTTTTTCATTCAATTGTGAAATACCTTATTTATTTTAACATATTATTAATCTCATTCCATTATTAGTTACGAAATTTTTACATTTACACTTTAGGTTGTCGAACAAATAATTATCTTGGAAATCCGTAAAACACAGTAGTAATATAGAGATTTTATATTTCGTTATGTATCTCAAATAAAAGTAATCATTAATGAGTGCTTTAAAAGAAGTTGCCTCCGCATAAAATATGTCATGAATTATGGATCACAAAGATTTATAGTCAATTTATCGCCAGTCAAAATTTTTTTCAATAGCGCGGTCGCTGCGTCAACTCCTTTTGAATTCTCTAGAATTCTGGCACATTCTTCGGTAGAAAATCATATGCTATTAAAATTAATTGTTTTGTTAACAACTAAACCATTTAGCGCAAAATAATTCTCCTTTTACAAAATTCAACACTTGTGTAAAAATTATGCAATGTTTAGAAGATATTTTTGTTCTAAATTTAACTGTTTTGTGAAACATTTTTCCTTTTAAGGCAGTTATTCTTCACGCATGAAAATTGATTTTGTCATACGGTCATAATAGAATAAAACAGAGGATTCTGATGTTCAACAAAAAATTATCTATTCGTCAAAATATTCCTCACGTTTGGGCCTTATTGCAGGTATTTTTCATAATTAATTATCACCGAAGTGATTATAACCGTTTGATCAAATTAATTTTTATTCATGAAGATTTCCTACGTTATTTAAATAGCATATTGGTCATCGTTTTCTATAAAATGACCCCATCATTCTGGCCATGCATGGATTCCTTACAAAAAGAACTGTTAATTTTTTTAAATTTTTCTCTGAAAGTCCGTGCTGCATCGATCCGAATAAGTGGTAGTCCGCTGAGGTTAAATCGGGTGAATACGGCGGGTGGGGTAGGATGTCTTATTTAATGTTTTTCAAATAGTTCTGGACTCGTTTCGCAATTTGGGGACTTTTTGGATTATTTTTATGTTAAAAATTCAGTAACTTTAGAAGAAAAATAAACTATTTGGTAGAGTATTAATTTTTAGGTTGTTATTTCACATTTAACAATAAGGTTAGATGTTTTTTGAAAATTAGATGATTTGATTGAAAATCTGTCGTAATAATCTTTTTCAAAAACTTGGCAAATGTAGATCTTTGTTCACATCCAGATCGGTTAGACTAGATATGATGAATTTTATATACACCAGCAGCCTTTTTCAGAATCAAAAGAGATCGAGGCTAAACTTGTAGAATCTGAAAGAATTTTTGCACTACCTTTTAAAGAGCATATTAAACTTGTTCAATAAGGATCTTTCCAAGATAAAAAACTACAAGATTTTTAAAAATTCATTAAAGAAAAGGATGTTTTTGATTTGTATGAAATGTATTATCCTCACCTACAGAATCCAAGTAATGATTCTAATGGTATTCGTAATCCTCATTATTATTGGAAACATTCAGGAAGTTCAGAATCTGGATCACAATCAGAATACTTTTAAAAAAATTTATAATAATGATATAACGTGTAGGCATTTTCAGGTCACATTCAGTGCTATTGTAAACAATCCTGTATATTCTCTTTCTTATATTCTCATAGCCGATTATTTTGTTCTCTGATTACTGAAATCAAAATTATGAAAACAAAGTTTCGCTAAAAAAGTTAAAAGTTTAACAGGAGAAATCTAAATTGAGAACTCAGTCGTTATCCAAGATTTTATTTAGAAGAAATAAATTTTTTTTGTTAAAAGTACCTCTCTTATCTTTGGTTTGAAAACAATTTTTAGTTTCTCAGTCAGCAATTTTGAAATTTAATTCGAATTATATTATTTAACAAAAATTTATAAAGCAATTGTTACCCATCCTAGATGTAATTACTGGAGTCATGATAATAAAATTGCATCAGAACACTTTGAGTTCATTGATATTATTACAAAATAACATTAAACACAGCCACAAAAAGTATTAAAAATTATTTAATGAAATTAATTTTTTTTTTAATTCAGATACGGAGCAAACTTATAATAATTGACAGATGCGAAATTATTGTCGAAAATATGCCTAATAAATCTCTTTAATTAACTTTATAAAACATTATAAATCATTGAAAATCTGGTTCTTTTAAAATAATCTTAAAAGATTACAAAATATTTCAAGGAATATAGATTAAAACTTAAAAATCGTCTATATCTCAATTTATTTTTTAAGTTGTTATCTACATATATGTATGAATTAAAATTTAAATATTTGGTTGAAAAATTTTCTTGGTAAAAATTCATCATTTAAGTGGAAAATCTATCTTATTGGTTGAAAATTACATAAGGATTAACTATTAATTGCTTAAATCATTTCGACAATTTTTGTGAACAACTCTACTATAATTTCCCCAAAATGTGCTAGGCACTGAGGTCAGCAACTAGGTAAATCCGAAAATTTAAATTTGAGAGGCGAAACTGACAAAACTTTCTACAAAACGATTGAAAAAAGAAAATTCGGTAATAATCACAGAATCTTTAAAGTTATGCAAACATTCAAAATATTTCTCTACGAAGATTAATATTAATATTTTTTTGTCGACAATTCACATATACTTATCATATTTTAAGAGCATGATATTGTGAACCTAAAAATTTTAACTGATAGAGGTTGTCTAAAATGTAGCATTCAATATACAAACAGCTAATTTAATGATGCTTCGTCTACAACGCAGATATGAAACATTCGAAACCAAATTAGCATTTCGTTATCGTCGAAGATTAAGGTAAATGGCAAAGAAAATAAATCAAATTTAAAAAGTGTACATCGTGCCACCTATTTTTCCCTCCAGCACATTCAAATAAGCGTGAAACGACTAGTATATAATTAGCAGAGCGGATTCCTGAAAAATCAGAAGATTCCCTGTACAAAATTGTGAAGGATTCAGTTTAATCTACATCGAGAGAAAATGAAGTTCTTCTTTAGTGATCTTGTGCTTATCTTCATGCTTTTCTTTACAATAATTAGTAAGTATCAGAATCATTATCCTTTTTAACACTTTGCATATGTTGACCTTCAATGATCGTCTGGATCATTTGTTTTTAATATGACGAGTTTTATATTCATTTTTGTGTATTTGTCTTTTTACAGAAGCATCAGATAATTTAAAAGAAAATCTTATCATTGGAAACGTGACTAAACCTTCGACTTCGACACATAACCCAACTTCAAGCCAGCATGATGCTCTAGATTTGTATCAATCTATACCTGACATTCCAGAATCTTCTCAGCAATCTCGTTCACAAGGTCAAAATCTATACTTTCATTCAGAACAGATATAATGATCTTTGTATTTCTTTTTGTAGATTTCTTTGTTTACAGAAGTGTTCGACCTTGCTAATAAATTCAAGACGTGGCATGAGCATTCTTCACCAGACCGTTCGCCAAGAAGGATGACCCAAAATGATCAAATACTACAGCAAGGGATATACGGGCAATCGAAAAGAAAACCCACCAAACAAGGTATCACTATTCTTAATATACTAAATATTTCGAATTATTTCTAATGGTTCTTAAGCATTTTGATTTATTCCGAATTGTACGATTTAAACACAATTTTATTACTCCTTGACGAAATCCGCTTTATCAATAATAATCATGCATATCTTCCCAGGGCGATCCCCTCTAGTGATACTCTGAATTACTGTTCTCAAGAATTGCAAAGTATTCTTTGAGAATATATTTCGTAAACACACAAACTATGAGTTGTCGACCCCTCAAGCTGACAAGGCTTATTAATACTCGGAAAATGTAGATCTTCGGCAAATATCTAGATCGTTTGGACCAAAATGATGATTCTTGTATATATTAGCTACTATTTTTACAGACAAGAGAGTGATAGCCGCTAAACTGGTAGAAGCTAAACGTACTTATAAGTTACAAATTCGAGACCAAAGTAAACTTCTTCAATATCATGAGCAAGCGCTTATCCAAAATAATGAAGAACCAGATTTTAATAAAAAGGACATAGGCGAGGATGCTTTCAACTTGTTTAAAAAGCATTATCCTCGTGGTATTTCTAAGCCTATACCGCAACCATCTACTTCATCAGAGAAACCACCTCCTGCTTTGCACGAAGTAGATAATAGATATTCAGCAGGCGGATATCGGAAGTATAAAAGAAATAGGGGAAAAAAATTATTGCCGAAAAATGTTTCGGATTCTCATGGTCAATCCAGTGAGCAGTCTCAGCATCCAGAAAATCCATACCAGGACTTTGAACCAGAATTAATTTATAATGATAATAGCGGCTTGAATCCTTACCTGGAGAATCAAGGTCAGAATGATAACCTTTATCACCAAGGTCATAATCCTAATGTTATTCCTGATCCAAATTCATAACCGCATCATGCAAAAGTTCAGGATCGGCCTAACAATACTAATGCGTAAAAAGAACAAGTTTCCTATTGTGTAAATATCCTTTTATGAAGCAAATAAGAGTCTTTTCAAATCATGTTTTTTGATGTACTACTCTTTTAAATAAATTACTTACTAGCTATATTGTATTTATGGTAACGTCTTTTCTAAAATCCTGTGTTTATTATAATGGAGTACCGTAAAACGGCATAAAGTCACTCATATAGGGTGAAGCTGCTCATCCTCTAATTTATATTTCACACTTCAATATCAAATTTCCTGTGCAAAAAATAAAATATTGTGAATTTTATTTCTTTAGTGGAGCTAAAAAACTTTGTTTTAAAATTTATTGATGAGCCCCTTTATCCTAAGTGGACTACTTTACCACATTTTACGATATTTAAAACTTAATCTTGTGTTTTTCTAAATTTGCTTTTCATCTAAAATTGGTGATAATTGAATATTAATTGGAATCAAAATCGTATGATTGTTATTAAACATATTTCAGATTATCCAAATTCTGACTATTATCCGATATTATTATCCGAATTCTATCGATTTTAGACTATTTAAAAAGATCATAAATAATCGTTAATGAATTTTAATGAATTCAAGGGATTTTTTATTAATTTAAATGATCGCTAATGTTTTTGGGTATCTTAAAGTATTTCAAGGAAGTTTAAAAAGGTTAAAAAAATGTAAGGAATATCTAGAGATATTAGGGATTTGCAAGGTTTGGCACAAATTTTAATGAGTTTTTATAGAATTTCCGGTAATTTCGGAAGGTATGAAACGATATATAAGATCCACATGTTTTACGAAAATCTCCCTGAAGACTCTATAGTTAAAAACATAACGATTTTGTAAAAAATTTGTCTTTTTTGTTTTAAGATTTATCATTTCTGTTAAAAATTTATTTAGTTGTTTTGAAATTCAATAATAAAGAAACACAAGTTTATCATATTTAAGTAGCATTATATTGCAAACTTTTTAATGGTCACTGATAAGTTTATCTGAAATGACGCGTTTTTTATAACACTGTTATGAAACATTTGAATCCTGATTAGCATTCCTTTTATCTTTGAAGGTTTTTTTTACAAAAAGATCGAAGCTTTGGAACAGATTGAAGATAAAAGATGGAAATTCTTCTCAAGGTTCTTCGATCTACAAGGACACTTTCAAACAATGAGAGTCAACATCAATAATTACTAGAGCAAGAATACTCAGAAACATCGCGGCGACCAAGGAAGCACAATAAGTCAGAAGATATTTGTGTTATTTATATTCCAGATTTTTAAAATTATTCCCAAACATTCCCAAATAGTCCAAGGCATTCCGAAATATTCCGAATTTATTAAGAAATAGTTTCAAATACTCACACAGACTTCAAGGTTATCTGTCGAGGATGTGACGATTTAAACACGTTTTGGTAATTGCGCGACTGAATCCGCTTCGCTAATCATCATGCATCCTAATTAATGGAAAAATAACTCTAGTGATCCATTCGACCACTTTGTTACCCGAGCTGGTAATCCGTTTTATTTAGCATAATACAGTGTGATCCAACAGCACAGTAATACCAATGTTCCAAAGTGATAGAAATGTAAACCAGAATGATCGAATTGAATTCCGGAATTTTCTAGTTCGAATTTAGAGTTATCCATCTCTAATCCAATAGAATTAAAATGCAACCATCAAAAGTTAAAAATTGTATTATTGATTTGCTTTAGCGTGTGTGTGTGTTAAGTGTTTGTGTGTGTGTGTGTGTATCAAACTGACATTGCGATTGTTCTGCTGTCCTTCTAGAACAATCTCGGAGCGTCCTGATGTCACAGAATAATAATACTGCGCAATTTTAAGAACCTAATTCTTGTAAAGGGGCTCAAGGTTATTACGAGAAAAACGAGCATGATTTATTTCTACCTTCGAGATAAATCTTTAGTTGAAAATTCCTGGATTTATTTTGTGCGCAAATAACACATAAAAACGTTTTTCTGCACTATAGAAACTTCAGGAAATTTATTACAAAGTGACAGATATGTTATTAGACAAAATTCAACAGTTCAAGCGGTTCGCGTTAAGATAAGTTTCTACAATATTTTGATGATGTCATCTTAAATTCCCAGAGGGGCTATTCACTAAAGAATCCTCATGACGATCGTCGACTAACTTATCCGAAATCGTAAAGTCTTCCTTTGCCCCGAACAATCTGTAACATTTCATCAACATTATATTCGAGCCGCTCTGCACGCGAAGAGCTTGCGGCAGAGTTCCGCGCTTGCGCAGTTTAGGAAAATGGAGCACCTAAATTTAGAAGCCGCTGCTCTCCGCAAGTTCGGGGTAACGAGTGTAACGAATTTGGAGCTGACGCGACAGCAAACCGAAGTGCAGCGACTGGATCATAACTAGCGCGACTGTTTTACCTAAATTCTCTCTTCGGTCTATTAGCTCGTGTAAGTGATTACAATAGTGCGATTTATTTCAAGTTTGGGGTTAACAATTCATCTTTCTTATTTAAAGATCAACTTTTGTTAAAATTGATTTTTTTGTCGGGAATTAAGCGGCTTTTAATGAAAAATTCGTCTTTTTGGATTAAAAATTCATCTTCTTCGGTCAAAAAGTAATATTTCTTATTTAAAAACGATCCTTTACATCAGAGATTAAACTCTTTTAAATAGAAAATTTGTTTGTTTATATTCAATCCTCTTAAAATAAGAATTTATCAGTGGGGTCAGAAAGTCGTCTTTCTTATTTAAAATGAACTTTATTCTTGAAATTTAAACTACCTTTGAAAACGATAAGTCTCTTCGGTTAAAAAATTCATCTTTGCAAGTGGAAAGTCTAACTATTTTGTTGAATATGTCATCTTTCTTCTTAGAAAATTAGTCATTTTATACTGACAATTCACCTTTTTTGGCAGCAAACACATATTTTATATTTAATATTGATATTTTTTTGTTGAAAATTGAACTGTCTGCGAAAAAGATTCTTTTTTTTGTCTTCAAAATTTACCTCTTTGGTTTTTGTTTGAGGGTTATTCTTTTTTTGTCTAAACATTTGAACGTTTGAATGCAAATTCATCTTTGCAATTTCAAAGCTCAACTATTTTGTTTAAAAAAATCACTTTTTTCTATGAAAATTCGTCCTTTTGCACGCGAAATTCTTCTTTGGGAGCGGAAATCCTTTCTATTTACTAATGAGATTTGTTTTCAAAAATTCATCTTTATGATTTAAAAATTCGACTATTTTGTAACAAAAATTTTTTTTGGTCAAAAATTAAACTGTTCTGAATGAAAAATTCGTCCTTTTGCATGGAGCATTCATCCTAGCTTTGAAAAATTCCAAATAGTATTATTGAACAAATACTATTCTTTTTGTGGTGCAAAGTCTAATATTTGGTTAAAAATTCAATTATTATTTTGTTTATTAACATCTTTTTTCGTAGAAAATTAAACTATTTTGTTGGAAATTGATCTTTTCGGTTGAATACAGCTACTTGATTTCAATTTAACTTCTTTGTGAAAAGATAATACTTTTTTATTGAAAATTTTAGGTGTTTTATTAAAAATTCGTCGTTTTAGCTAAATAATTAATCTATTTTTGTATGAAATTCAACTATTCGGTTTGAAATCTATCTTTTTTTTAAACATATTTTGGTGTATAGTTTTATCTGAAACCTTTTCTGGTTGAAAATTTATCTGTGGCTGAAATTTAATCTCTTTTTATTAAAACCGCCACTGTTTAGTATTGAAAAATCAATATGTTTTCGTGCAGAATTCTATTATATTGTTTAACATTCCTCTCTTTTTTTTTTGAAAATTATACAATTTTGTTAAAATTCTATGTACAGTGCTATACGAAAGTATTGGTACAGGTGAGATTTCGAAATGACACTCGTCTTAGTTAACGTCTTAACAAATTTTGTCAATCACGCTGGTCAGAATAACTTAGTACTCGATTCTGAGGTTTAAGCCACGCATCGCTTATTTTGTAATCGCATATTTGTTTCAAATAGATTATAAAAAAATTATTAGGTACCAAAATGAGGTGGGCAAAAGTATAGGTACAGGACCTTTCAAAGTATTCAATATTTTGTTGCTAAACACTTTCTTCTTGTAATATTTTGATGGCAATTTCGCATTAAAGAAATCAACTTCAACTACTGCTTGATGGTAATATGGTGTTTTCATGCGTCTATATCCAGGTCACCCTGAATATTTTTTATTTGATTTAAATCTCATTTGCAAACTACAATATTTTTTATTAATATTATTTATAAAGGGTTTTCTTCTACACATCCTAGCACTGTATCCATTTTGTTTTAGGATTATGGCTTCCAGTTTTAGGGTTTACTTCCTTTCCTAATTCTTCTTGTTATTCCACTACTATCTTCTTCAAAGTTATTTTAGAATTTTTTTTAACTATTCGCACAATATAAAATTTATCTTTACTATTTAACTTTCACGGACGACCATTTCGCATCGCTGCTAGAACGAACCACTGGGTCAATACTTTTGTCCGCCTAATTTTACTAACAGATTGAATTAAACTATTTGCTTATGCTTTCAACAAGGCCAGTTTTGTTTTGAAATCTCAACTGTGTCAATATTTTTTTCCTGTACGTATGGCTACTGAAATAATTTTTACAAGAGGAATTTGCGTCTCTACTGTACCGAGATGAAGACCATACCATAGGTGACATCACGAAATAAGATTACACATTTATAAGAGCCAAATTGTTGAAAAAAGTTTCAAATTGATTTATTAGCTCAGTTAGGCATTTCGCGTAAATACTTTTGAAGTTATACTACCCTTTATCCTAGCTTTTTCTACTAGGTCATGCAGTTATGGGAAAAGCAAAGATGATTTATTGCTTCCTTCTTGATAACATATTCAACTAAAAATTCCTGTCTTTATTTATTTAGTGCGCAAATAATTCGTTGAAAATATTCTTCTGCAGTCTAGTACCTTCTAGAGCTTAACAATGAGGAGGAAGATATGATTTAAATTAAAATGAACAAATATTCGAAACCAATCGAATGGTATAGGCAAGAAAGGCATCTAAAGAAATAATAATATTTTCTTCTGGTAGCTTTCGTTCTTGAATATTAGTTTTTTTACTATTCGTAAAAGTTTGATTTCTCAGTCAATCGACAAAGTTTGATAATTATTATTTACAATATGCGGGATGCGGCTGTCTTACAACATGTCACATAATGAGATGCTGCACAAAATATCGAGACTCGAGTATCCCTCATCTGAATACAGATTTGGCTTAGTAGGTATATTTTAAAAGTATTTCAGTCCCCTGATGTAGTACTAAAAAGCATTTATAGAAACTTAGCACGGACACGAACTACTTCAACTGTAGAGTCTTCTCTAATAATATATCTGACACTTTATCCTATAGTTCCAGAAGTTTCTAGACAGCAGAATAATTTTTTTCGTTAGTTATTTGCGCATTAAATAAATAAGGGCAGACATTTTATTATTTAACATTTACCTATAAGAAAGCAATAAATTATTATTCTGTGACGTTATTCTGATATGATGAAGTTTGTATGCAACAGCAGTCTTTTTGAGAATCAAAAGAGGTCGAAATTTTTTAACAATATTTGCTACTTCAATATTCATAAGAAATGAAGTCGATTACGATTTGGGGAAATCTTGTTAATATAAAAATCATTTATAGCATACATACCAAACTTTACAATTATAATATGAAAACTTAATATCTTGAGAACAAGAATTGGTGTACTTAATAGCAAAGATTTATATTTCATGTAATAAAACGTAGAATAATGAAAATTGATAATTATATTATCAAATTATATAAAAGCTATTACAGAAATAATTTGGTTTGAGTTACATAAGTTAATACAAATATTGTACAAAATAATATAGTCAATGAGAAAGTGATAAGAGATATTTTAGTTTTCTGTAATAGGGGTTAACACAATTTTAACACAATTTTAACATTATCACAATTTTTTACAAGTTTTCTAGAACTTATATTAATTTCCTAAAGTAAATTTTTCGAAGATCATTAAAAGATACTATATTACTTTTTGATATACATAACCGATTTACCTAAATCATGAAAGATGATACTAAACGATAATATCTATTTTAACGTATTATGCAATTAAATTTGTTTGAGTGTTTTAAACGTGTTCATTAAGGACCTTTCCAGGATAATGAACCACTAGATTTGGAAAAAAAATCAAAAAAGGCAAGGATGATTTAGATTTGTCTGAAATGTATTATCATGATGGTCTTCCTAGTCCTAAACTTCAACCAGAAACTTCATCAGAGCACGAAGAAGATAATATCTTGACAGGCTACTTTTAAATTGAAACATAGGTGCCTACAAATGATGTTTTTCCTCATTTAATACTTTTGAAAATAAATACGTTACATACTTGCAATATTATATTTGTGGTCTTTTCTTTTCCATCAACTTTGTTTATTATAATAAAGTAATTCAATATTTATTTGCTACTTTCTTTAACCTTCTTTTTATATATTCTTATAGCAGATCATTTTACCCTCTAATAACTTAAATCAAATTTATGACAGAAAATTTTAAATAACAAAGTACAAAGTTGATCAGGAGAAGTTTATAAAGAGAACTCAGTCGTCAAACAAGAAGATGAATCTCGTGCAAAAAAAAATTTCAACAAGATGCTTGAATATACAGCTAAAGCAGTTGAATATTTAACCAAAGATGTAATAGATAAATTTCAATTAATAATAAATAAATAGGTGTATTCTCTAAATAAAATGATACATTTTTTAAGCATATACATGTTTTTATGTTAATTCTCAAATTGTATTTTTTTTTCACAAAATAGTTCGTTTTTTGACCAAAGAAATGAATTTCCACTCAAAATTATAAAATTTCGACAAAAAATGTAATAGTTGATTTTTACCAAGCAAATATTCGAATAATAAATAAAAGCCATTAAATTCTACCAGAAAAGAGGAATTTTTAACAAAGTCACAAATAAATGGAAATGAAGGTTAACAAATGGAAAGGAAGGTTTTTGTTTAAAAAATCCAATCGTGTTGTTAAGTGTAACAATTTGGTTTCAACTCTAATTGTTTATTCCAAAATTTATTCATCTTTTCATATTGAACGATTTAATTTTTTGTTGATATTTAATCCTTTCACGATTTTCAGAAAAAAACTATCTTCTGAGACAAAATTTAATTATTTCTTATTAAAAATTTATGGGTTGTATTTAAAGCTATTAAAACAAATGATTTCCTTATTTTTGCAAAAAGTACCGTGAAAATCTACGTATTAAACCACAAATTAAATGAGTAAATTTTCATTCAAATACATATTTGGATTTTTTAAACACGAATTCTCAACAAAATCGTTACCTGAATTATTTTCTAAAGAGAAATATTTTTCACGCAGCTTATAAATCTTCATAGAAAAAAATGATTTCTTAATTAAGGAATCCAATTGTCAACCCAAAAGATTAAATTTTTTGCAAAGAGACCATTTTTAACAAGATATTAAAATTTTCAGCTGAAGGAGATATCTATTTAACAAAATATGGAATAGTTAAACTTTCAGTGAAAAAAGCTAATAAAAACATATGTGTTTTCGTTATATGAAATAATCAGTTCTATTTAGGTCTATACCAGTTTTTAATGTCAAAAACTAAATTTTAGTCTATTTTAATTTCAACAAAAAAGTTTATTGACCAAAAAAAAATAAGTTTTACCAAATTGATAAATTTTGATTTAAGCAACAAAGACGGGTTTGCAAGAAATTAATTGAATCCAATAGGAAAATCCAAATATTTTTGTGAAAAGCCATATTTTTTTTTAACAAATCTAACTTTTTAAATTTGTATTTTATAATTGATGGTGCGATGATTCATCACTAAATTAAAGAGTTTATTATTTTTTTCAGTAAGCGTTTATTTTCTTTTTTGTTTGTTTGAAGATAAAATTAATTGCTTAAACGTTAAACTATTTTATGAAAAACTTTTTTTGTGCTGAAGATGAATCTCCTCGACAGCAAATTCGTCTATTTTGTTAAAAATTTAAATATTTTCGTGAAAATGATTATTTTCTTCCTTTTATAATCAAACGTCTTAACTAAATATTGAATTATTTTATTTTTGGTTAATAATTAATATTTTAAAGTAGAAAATTGGACTTTTTAGTTGAGGAGTCATGTGTTTTGTAGAAAGTCCACGTTTTGAGTGATAAATGAATATTTTAAGATACAGCTTCATCGTTTTGGTAAAAAATTCATCTACCATATTGCAATTGTGATATTTATACTTATTATTACAAACCTACATCGAGAATAGCTACGAAAATTATTTAAAATTATTTTACGAAATTAACCCGTTTTTCTAAATCCAGATAATTACCGGAAAATTATTTTAAAAAATCAACATTAAATAAATAGCAGCGACTTGTTTGAAAATGTTTAAATAATATTTCTAATTGAATTTAATTTGATGCAGAGTAAAATTAAACTAATTGGCAGATGCAAAATTATTGTAGGAAATATGCTTAATAAATCTATCTAATTAACTAAATGTATGCTCCCAATCCTAATCTCCTAAAATTTATTATTTTCCAATCAAATATTCATTTTAGGACGCGTTAAACCTATACAAAATATACGAAATTATGAAACGATGATACCAGGTTCTCTTATAATAATCTTGCAAGATAGAAAAATATTTGTAGCAATAGAAATTTAAACTTATGATGCGTATATATCTTTATTTATTTTTCAGTTTACTATCTACGCATGTATGCGCAGCTCATTAGCGAACTAAATTAGCAGAATCGGACAAAAACAAAAAATTTTGTTGTTAATAAAAGTAATTTCCTTTTTATCGAAAATTCAATCATTTTATAGGTGTTTATATGATTTTATAGGATATGCAAGGATTCTAAAGATTCACTAAAACTATCTATAAATGAAAATGTAACTATTTTCGTTCAGGTTTTTCTCGGTAAAAATTCATTACTTCAGTTGAAAATCCACCTTCTTGGTAATTCACTATTAATTGTGTATATCATTAACACATTTGTTGTGAACTACTGCTCTAGGTAAATCCGAAAAGTCAAATTTTAAAGGAGAAGCTAAACAAACTTTCTAGAATAGGATTTAAAATGTAAAATTCATTAATAATCATTCAAGCTTTAAAGATCTGAAAACATTCAAAATATTTGTTAACGATATTTTATTGGTTCAATGTTTCCTTCAAGTAAATTCGGTGTTTCGAATTGACCCAAAATATTAAAGAGAGTTAACTGTTTTTTTCGTGTTCTTCACAACCAAGTTTATGGAAATTAATTTTTTGTTACGATAAGCTTCCGCAAAGATATTCTTTTTTTGTCCGAATATTGACTCTTATATTTTTCTTCGACAATTTATATATACACAAGCCAATCATATTCTCGGAACATGATCTTGTAAATCTTTCAGTCTTAACTGATCCAGATGGTCTAAAATTTAGTAACTGATATACAAAGATTATATTTAAGGACGCGTTGTCTATAAATCTATCATGAAATATTCAGAACCTGATTAACCTTTTGTTATCTTTGAAGATTGAAGTAACTGAAAAAGAAAATAAATAAAACATTAAGTAGTGTAAATCATCCCATTTATTTTTTGCTCCGGTTTCTTTAAATGTGTGTGAAACGACTATTATATAAATATCAGTACGGATTCCTGAAAAATCAGAAAATTTACAGTACGAAATTCTAAGGGATTCAGTTTAATCTACATCGAAAGAAAATGAGGTTCTTCTGGGCTCATATTTTTCTTATCTTCATGTTTTTCTTTAAGGAAATTGGTAAGTATTATACGAATTATCTTATAAATAAAAAAAAAAGAAATCAAGGTCAAATTCCGCTTTATTGACGTTTCGGTATCATCTGCGTACCTTTATCAAAACAAACATCTACTATAAGAGTATAAGTAATTATTGTACAAAAAAATAAATAAATAAAATACATATAAAGATAAATGAGAAGCATGAAACAAAATTTTGCCTTAAAAATAATTTTCTGAGTCACTTATATTATATATCAAAGAGAATGTCAAACTTTGAAAATCCATGATGAGTCGGTTCACTGTGCACAGTAAAAGGTATTGGGAAAGTGTGAAATCAAACAAAAATTTCCCAAATTGCTTAAAAGAGTGAATGAAGAGTGAATGAATATAAGGGCAATTCAAATTTATTTATGAAGCTATTATAATATTGATTCACGTTAAGAATTTCTTTTTAAAAATTAATAGATAGTTTTATATATTTATTTATGAAAATAGATTCCAGAATTCTTCTTTTGTGAAAGGTATTTTCCTTATCAAGAATTTTAATACTTTCAAAGTCAAAATAATGATCAAAATTCCAAGAATGTTGTGAGAGACCTGTATTTGAGTTGCCAATTCTACAATCTCTTTTATGTTCGGCTATTCTTGTTTTTAAGCGATGTCGAGTTTCACCTATATAAAATTTATTGCATCCTTTAGATCTTATTAAATAGACATCATTAGAAATATTATCAATTTTTTCAGTCCTTTATATTAGTTAAACACTTTTATATATGTAATCATTTTTAAAATATATATTGATAAGGAACTTTTTAAACTCATTTTAATAATGACACTTCGAGTTAACGGTATCGGGTAATTATTTTGTTGCGGGTTTTAAAGCCAATTAGTAATTAAATTTTGATTCTCAGTGTTTGTGATAGGTCTAAAAAATTTAGAAATTATTCTTGTCTACTTCTAAAGTAAACTGTAACATTTCTTATATATTATAGAACAAATTAATTAGTTCTTGAATCTTACCTGTAAAAAGAATAGTACAAATATATTCAACATAGCGCCTAAAAATGAGTGGTTTAAAGTTTAATTTAGATAAAGCTCTATTTTCCCCATCTTCTAAAACAAGATTAGAGGTAATAAGTGATAAGGGTGAACCCATCGCACAACCAGAAATTTGTTTATACAATTTTTGACTTCATCAAAAAACAGTATTATTGAAAACTGTTCTAACAGCTATTAGAATTTATAGGTTTGAAATTTTAGTTAAATTTTTATATACTTGTAATTTTTCTTCTATAACATCTGAAACTGAATCCAAAGGAATTTTATAAAACATATGTACAATATCTAGTGAAGCAAGTGAATGTGTTTTAGAAACATTCAAATTATTAATTTTTTCTTTAAATCTCCAACTATCTCTTATAAATGAATCAGTTTTTTCAGATACCTGCTTCAGGAGATAAGTATTTGGCTAAATTTTAAGTTTGAGAACCAATAGTAGAGATAATTAATCTATATTTTAATTCTGGTTTGTAAACTTTTGCTAGGGAATATGCTTTGCTGTCACAAAACCATGGTTTTTTAATTTATAAGCTAAATTTTCATATTATTACATTTTTCTTCTATTGATGGAACTAAAATAGTACTGACTTTTGTATACAACTTTGTATACAATTTTTGCAAAAGGTTTTCAATACTTAGGTTGGAATCTTCTAAATTTGCATCCACCAAGAGATGACCTTTGTCTGCTTGGAGAAAGAGAACATCTTTGTGGTCCTTTTAAAACTTTTAAGCAATATCTGAAATTTGATTGGAGTTTTCAAACTTATTTAGTTTTTTATGCTTGGAGATTAAATCGGTGAATATTTTTCGAACATTTAAATTTTTAACATCACCATCAAGGTATTTTTACACAATCTTCTATATTGGAAATGATACTATTAGTAGGAATATTGTAAAAGTTATAAAAAATTCCAAATTTAGTGTCCAATGCTAATGTTTGAGCTGTTTTATGTGGAATTTCATAAGACCAAAAAATAAGTGGAAAACTTTGTTTTTCTCATATTTTAGAATATACTTTTTTTTGTTACAGCAGATGCATCTGGTTTTTTTAAAAGGATCATCACTAAAGATAATTCTTCTGAAAAAGAGAGAAACCATATAGATGCACTTGCCACTTCAAGACTTAATAAGCCTTCGAATTCAAGACATAATCAAACTTCAATAGAGCATGAAGCTCTCGATTTGCATCGATATACACCTGATATTCAACAATTTTCTCCTCAATCACGTTCAGAAGGTCAAAGTCTATACTTTCATTCAGAACAGATATATTGAGCTTTGTAATTATTTTTGTGTAATTCTTTGTTGACAGAAGTATTACAACTTGCCGATAAATTCAAGATGAGGTATGCGCACTCTTCAGAAGACCCTTCGTCTACAAGAATGGCCCAAAATGATAAGACTCAGCCACAAGTGATATCCGGTCAGTCGAAAAGAAATACGACCAGAGCAGGTATCACCCTTTATATATTCCGATATCTTCCAAATTGTAATGATATAAACGCGATTTTATTATTCTAGAAAAACAGCACTAGCAATCTTCTGAATCACTAATCACAAGAATTAAAAATTATTCTTATTATTATTTTCCTCGTTAACGTACAAAATAAGATTTGTCGACCCGTCATACTAACAATTTTTTTTAAGCTTGGCAAATGTAGATCTTCGGTCAACATCTAGATTCCTTGTACCACAAATGGTGATTTTTGTTTATACATCAGCTACTCTTTTTACAGAAAAGAGAGTGATGGCAGCTAAACTGGCGGAAGCTCAACGTGTTCCTAAACTATCACTTAAAGAATTAGATGAACTGCTTCGACTTCAGGAACAAGCATCTTTGCAGGATAGGCGAGAAGCAGATGTTAATGAAAAGGACATAGCCGATGATGCCGTAAACTTACTTTATAAGTATTATCCTGGTGGGACATCAGAGATATCAGAGCAATCAAAAAGAAAACTAACCGCAAAAGGTAACAGTATTCTCAGTATTCTAGATATTTAAGATTGTTCTCAAACATTGTCTAATATTCCCAATTATTACGACATATAATGAATGACTAAGAAAGAAGTTTCAATTATTTTTCAATACTTTAAGGTATTTTTAGGAAATGTAACGATTTAAAATCGATTGTATAACCCTGTGATGGAATCCGCTCCATTAACGTTAATGCGTTCCTTCCGACGTGGAAACATCTCTGGTAATATGCTGAACCACTCTGTCATTAAAACTAGTAATCCGGTGATATATGTTTGATAAAGTAAGCCCTAGTAATATAGAGTAATCTGGCAGAATCCACTTGTTATATTTAGTAATCCAAGTAATTCGGAGTAATCATGTGTAGTATTACAAAATTATACACTTTGAAACCCGAGTGATCCACTTGTAAACCAGATTCATCAAGTTCTCGGGCCAACATGAGTCAACATCTAGATCGCTTGGATTGGCGATTATAATTTTTTTGTACATGAGCTACTATTTTTACAGAAAAGCGAGTGATAGAAGAGAAACTGTCTGAAGCTCAAAACGTTTGTAAACTACAAATTAGAGAGGAACATAAACTTCTTCAACCTCATCAACAAGCACCTATTCTAGCTAATGCAGAAGCAGGTTTAACAAAAGAGTTCAAAAGCGAAGATGTTTTAAAACTGTTTAACAAATATTATCCTAGTGGTGTTTCTCATTCTATATCGCAACCTTCTACTTCCTCAGAGAAACCAACTTCTGCTTTTCAGAACAAAGATGAAATGTTCACAAAAGGTGGATATCGAAGGATTAAAAGGAAAAGTAAAGAACAAGCATTTCCGAAAGACGTTTCGGATTCTCATGGTAAGTCCCGTCGGCAGTCTCAACCTCCAAAAGATCCTTACCAGGATTTTGAACCAGAGTTAATTTATAATCCCAAAAGCGGCTTTAATCCTTTTATAGAGGATGAAGGTCATAGTTCTAACCCATATTATCAAAGTCATCAAAATAATAATCATCCAAATCATAATGACCGTTCGGATGGTCATAGAGGTACAGAATCTGGATCAGAAAACCAATGCGTGAAAAAAACTAATATTCCACCGCGTAAGCGCTTTTAAGTCACACTCAGTGCTATTGTAAATATGATTCTATGAAGCAAATGTGTCTCTTTTTAAATCATGTTTTTTTATGTATCACTGTTTGAAATAAATAAATTGCTTACTGGCTATGTTGTATTTATGGGAACTTCTTTTCTAATGCGCCGAATTCCTGAAAATATAACCAAATTATTTTTGAGTTCCAATCATGTAAAAAAATTACGAGCTTTGCAAAAGTTTTGTGAACATTGCAGTTCACTTCTTCAGAGCTGACCTGAAACTGAGTTATCAGGTTATGTTGTTCTTATGTATACTTTCTACGATGTCTATAATTGGACCGAGCGCTCCACCGTGAGGACAGTTCGAACCTGATTGGCTAATCAAATATTTTTTAAATCTGGGAGGACCAGAAGCCAAATCGGATTGGTAGTATATCCATTGTCCCTATTGATGTTATTAGGGTGTTTTAAGATTTTGAATACTTCTCTGTTTTCTTAGAAAGATATTGTGTTTTTCTGCAGTGACTATTGCTTTGTTAAATAAAATGTTATGTCCCGTTTCGATATGATGTTCAGCTAGTGCTGATTACGTGAAGTGTTTTAGCCTGATATCACTCTGATGTTCCTTTGTACGTTGGTTCACCGCTTTCCAGGTTCTCCAATATAGACTTTGCCACAAGAAAAAGGAAGTTTATATACTCCTGGATCACTGAGGGATGTCTTTTTGTCTTTAGGGTTATTTAAATGTTATCCAATTTTCGCAGGTGGTTTAAATATGGTTTGGATGTTGTGTTTCTTAAGTATTCTTTCTATTTGTTTTGTGACACCTTGGATTTAGGGTAGGATGGTAGTCGTTCTTCTCTCTTTTTGTTTCGCAGGTTGCGTTGACTTGTTTTTTCGAGTGTATTTTCTTTTGCTTTATCAATTTGTTTGTTTGCGTAATCGTTCTATATTAGGATTTGTTGAAGTTTTTTTAATTACTAATGTAAGTTATGTTTATCTGCTATGGAGATAGCTCTGAATACAAGGGAGTTGATGACCGATTGCTTTTGAGATAAATGATGGTGGGAGTAAGCATGCAGATATCTGTTTGTATGAGTATGTTTTCTGCAAAATTAAAGTCCTAATATGTTATCAGACCTTTTGTAAACAAATACGTCCAAAGTAGGGCAAGTTTCCTTTTTATTCAATTTCCATGGTGAACTGAATATTATGATGTAATCGATTCATGAAATTGAAAAACTTATTTTGTTTATCTTGTCCATGTCGTCAGAGGACAAAAGTGTCCTTAACGTACAATCACCAAAATTCCCGTTTAAGCTTGGCTTGGTTAGAGATTTTTATTTCTAGCTGTTACATAAAGATATTGGCTATTACAGGTGAGATTGGGGATCAAATTGCTGCCCCTGAGCTTTGTTCGTAGAATTGTTTATTAAAAGAGAAGTTAGTATTATTGTGGCAGTGTTCTAACAAAGATATTCGCTCAGAAGGGAAGTTTGTAAAAGATTTAATAATAATAATTTTATCAGAGATTGGTACTTTCGCAAATAGACGTACTACGTCGAAACTCACTGTTATGCCTGGCGGTTAAATGTAAATCTGTTGTATCTTTTTGATAAATACAAATGAGTTTTGGACATAAGTGACAGAGTTTTTTATAAAAGGATATAGTTTTATAGCGAGGAAGCGTGCTAGGCTTGTATTTTGGTGAGTTTATTGCGCTGACGATTAGTCAGAGTCGAATGCTACCTTTATGGACTTTTGGGAGCCCTTAAAATCTTGGAGAGATGGGATTAATAGGTATAAATTTAGATATTGTTTGGCTGTCAAGTTTAATGTCTTTGAGAAAGGTTTATGTTTAACTATTATTTTTGTGGGGTCAGTTTTAAGTTTTTTGTATGTAGCGTCAGTTAAAAGGTCCATGATTTTGTTGTTATAGTCTTCTTTATTCATTATCACTGTTGAATTTCCTTAGTCGGCTGGTAATATTATAATGTCTTAATCCTGATTGAGTTCGGTAATTGCGGTTTTTTCTTGGTTTGTTAAGTTGGAGGAGGGAACTTGAGCTTGGCGTAAAATGTTAGCCGTTCTACGACGTGTGTCATTCTCTTTTTCTGGTGAAAGGGTATATATTGTGGATTCTGAATTGCTAATGATTTATTCTTTCGCGATTTTGGAAGAAGCTACTGCAAAATTATGTCCTTTAAATAAGACTGAGATCATTTTATTGTTGACACGATGGTCAGGATGTCTTTTACTGTATCAGTTAGTCGTGTTTGCCTTACTATAAGCAATTTATCAACTCTTATTTTCTGTTCTTTAATTCGTTGGGATTGGTCAAAAGACATGCGGTCCAATGTAAACCAAATGTAAAATCTGAATGTATTCGATAGAAAAAGGTGAAGTTTTATAAGTTTTTTTTGAGGTAGTGTGCAAGAGAAATTTGGTATGTTTTATTCTTTCTATCAAGAAAATCAAACTTGTATTATGCATAAGTGATTTGGATTTAGATGTTCCCAAATTACTTTCCAGTTGTTAGAATTTTGGGACGATCCTATTGTCTCTGTGCCGATTCGAAAAAGTTAAGGATTTTAGTAGCTTACCTCGAAAATTCCTAAGCTTACTAAAGGTGTTCGTTTTAAGAAGAATACTCTCACCGTAGAGTTCTTTAATTATAGATTTGATGCTTTTTCGATGATTCATTTTGATAAAAAGAGATTTTTCGGGTTCCAATCGTGTAAAAAACTACGAATTTTGCCGCCGTTTCGTGAACATTGCACTGGCTGACCTGAAACTGAGGTATCAGGCTATGGTGTTCTCATGTATACTCTCTACGATGCCGGTGATTGGCAAGAGCGCCCCACCGTGGGAACTGGTCGAACCTGATTGGCCAATCAAGTATAAACCAATTATTATCCAAAAATGGAATAGTGGCATTTTTTGTTTAAAAAAATTGCTAAATAAGTATATTCCTCATATAAGATAATAAATTATGTTAAAACCTAGACCAGATTGTTCTGTTAAAAGTTAAATGTTGTTGTTATTATGGTTTCATCGTGGAATCTTTTAAAGATAATAACTGACTTACTCAAGACAACAGTAGCCTCTAGGTGTCATAGGTCATTTATTTGAAATGCTGTTTGGGCACATCACGCACTGCGCGCGAGGCTCACGCGTTTGAGCGCGCCTACGGTGCGGGTCTGTTGAATCTCGCGCTTCGCGCTCCATAACGGGTTACCTTGCGCTTAGCGCTCGGATGTTTATTATTTGCATTTGGAATTCTTGAATGAAACTTTATTAAATGATTTTTTTAGACGGCAGCACTTATATGTGTCTTAATATTCTGAATTTTCGACTCAATTAAGCATAGTTGAAGATTAAGTTTCTCAAAGATTTGTATGCTTTGTGGTACACATGCTCATGATGACACTCGCGCGGCGCGCTCTTTTTTTGACGGACATTTATAAAGGTATATTTTCCGAACCACCTTCAAATAAATAAAAAACAATTCTTTTTTTAATACATTTTTCTCTACCTCGCGTTGTTAGGCTAAGAATAGGATTTTGTTTTCATATTATTCCTTCTAGGTAAAGGCAAATATCCTTAAACTCTTATTGTACATTTTCAGATATCTCACGACTTTTGGCATAATATTGAAGAATATTTTTTAGACTTTTTTCATATTTGGCGTAGCTTAGTAATAAATTATTACAAATTTGTATTTCTTTTTGGGTGAATAACTTTTCTCTGTCAATTTGTTTTCGTACGTTTTGTCGCTTTTCCACAAATTTGTCATTTTTATTTTTAATGTCATTTTTATGATTAAAGCAAAAAGTACATGACCTATCAAAAAGTGATTCATATCAAATGTGTAGCTCTTTATTTGGGTACACAATTGTTTTTAAATAATTTTTTTCGTAACCTGTGTCGTTTTTCCACCGAATGTATTTGTTCCCTATTTTAAATGTTATTTTTCACAAAAAAAGTACGCGTACTATCAAAAAGTGATGATTAACGATTTTGTAGATCTTTTTTGGTCTCACAATTTTTGTGAATTCATGTTTTTTCGTATACTGAACAGTTTGACCACCAAATGGATTTTTTGATTCTGCATTATTTTATGTGCAATCGAAAATTGAATTTTCGATGTTCCAAGAAAATCCAAAATATCGTTATGATTATCTCATAGGGCTTTCAAAAAGCAATGTTTTTCTTGTTTTAACTTTTCTCATATCGTGCGTTGCTTGGCTTAAAATTTTTATTTAAAAAAAAAATTGGACTCAAAAATTGTCAAAATATGTTCAATTTTTTATTTTTCCCCTAAAATGGCTGATTAATAAATTTTTCCTTTCTTTCAGGTGTTAAAAAAGTGAGCCAAAGATCGATTTAATCCTTTATTTTTTTCGGGAGTTACCGTGTTTACGGACAGACGGCCAGACGGACGGACAGACATACGCCATCAATAGAACCTGATTCTCAGATTCAGGGGGTCTCATAATGTGAAGATCATTAAAAAAATGTGTCAACTTTCGGACAATTCTAATACTTTCTTAATCCTAAATCATGAAAATGTAAAAATCTAAAACCGGTTATAATCCAGTCGCCACTAACACTTCTGTATGCACTAATAGGTCCCCGAGATTATTCTTTTTGAAAAGGTTCAAAAAAGGTCCCTGATTACGAATAGGTAGGTAGGTTTTCGAAATCTGGGTCAGTTATTGTTTAAACATTTTTTTTAATTTAATTATTTATACACAAACAAAATTTATAAAATTATTTTTAACATGGCTGAGAACAAATAAAACTTTTTTGCGTCTAGCACTTTTTTCATATGAGAAACCGTTAACAATGTACAGTGTTATAAACAAATTTAAAATTTAAAATTCAATATTGTCATTTATTAATAAACAATCATCCAGACTGTATCATAATGATGCTTTAAATTTTTGCGAAAGCTTTATCTAGTATTATTAACATAATTTGTTGTTCATAATTGCTTTTGCTAAATTGTTTATAACAATTTATATAAATAATGAACCTCAATTACGAGAAAATATCAAGAGTGTGAAAAGCTTGATTATGTACTATGGATTAATGAAAAAATTGAGAAAAAATCGATTTTTTCAATTTAGCGTTTTTGTTAATAACAATAATTCTAAATAGTAAGGGTCAGATATCGAAAGTGCTATTAAAGATAATTACATTCTTTATCATAAAATTAAAAGTATAAAAAAGGTGATCGCTAATAACTTGGAAATTGGGGCTTTTAAGGGAGGGTGTGTTTATGACAAATACATTGTTTATGAGGCCATAAATAAATAATAGCTGATCGTACGAAAAAATGTCACGAAAGTGAAAAGTTTTATTTTGAGCTATAGCTTAAAAATTAAAAATAAATTGATTTTCCTAACTGAGTCTTTTTGATAATAACAATAGTTATAAACAATAAGGGTCAGATGTCAAAAGTGATACACAAGATAATTACATTCTTCATGGTAAAATCAAGGATATCAAAAAGGTAATTGCTAGTAGATTGAAAATTCGGGATTTTAGGGAAGGGTGTGTTTATAACAAACACATTGTTTATAAGGCCATAATTAATGATGGCTCCGCGTACGAGCAAATATCAAAAAAGTGAAAAGTTTAATTATGTGTCCAGGATTAAAAAAAAAAATTTAAGTCAAATCTGATAATTAATGGTAATTATTCATACCAATTGTTATAAAAAATTTATCACAAGAAATTGTGAACATTATTGATTTTAAACATATAAATTACGTGGGGAGCAATTCTACTCTGCAGGAGCAACTTTACCACGTTTTACAAAACTCTATTAAAATAAACACAGTTCATAAAATATAAAAAAACATAAACGCAATATTATCAGTGAGTAGTTTATTTATTTTTAAAAGTAGCACATAAAAACATAATTGGAAAACACAAATATTTATATTATAGAAGAATGTTCACAATAACACCGGGTGTGATTTAAAAATAATACATGTTACATGATTATAAATTTTTTCAAGTATTAATTGTGAGCCAGATCCTGCACCTCCATGATAATCTGAACGATATTTAAGGTTAAAATAATAATTAGGATTAGTAATGCATTCGATCCAGATGATGCGAAAAACGAGCGACATTTTTATTTATCTTGTTTGATAATTTGAGTGTGTTGATCGTTTTTTGATCGGCTATTGCAATTTCGGTTTTAACATTTGAAAATCTCAAACGACAAGAGCCTGCAAATACATTAATTTATCAATAATACAAGTAGATTTGTCGAAATATTTCTGAAATTAAAAGGGTAAAACTTCTTCAATAATTACAAGAGAGATTTTTTTTATTTTAAATATCGAAGTAAATATGAGGCAAATTGAATGTTTAGTTTTCCAAGACAGTTATGGAAGTTAAGAATACAATTTCTACATAGTTTTCATTTTTATACATTTCGACCCAAATTATATATCTATAAAGCAGCTATATTAATTTAAAAATTAGTTTTTTTAGATAAGAAAAAAATACAGATTTTAAAATTGAAAAACTCGAATCTTATTCACTCGTTTTTACAAAAAGAAATCAAAAATGACAAATTTATTCGAAGTTTAAGAGAATAATAAGCACGTGGTTTGTTAAATGGATTTTTAATATATTTTTTTAATTATATCCAAAATCGCGAACTGTTTATAAAAAATTTTTTTAGATACTGAATTATGCTGACAATTTATTGAGATTGAAATTTGCCTTTTAAAAATGGAACTGTCTTTGAAGTAATTTTTTAATAATCATACCCTGTTAAAAATGCTTGGTATTCCATAACACATCTACGAAACTTCTGCAATACAAGCGTGAGGTGAAATTGCAAACATGGTATTATAATAACGAATTTGTAACCGTCCAGCATTTCAATACTTTTATTAGAGCATCTATAAGACAAAAATTGTGCATAAGGAAATCACGGAATTCATAAAATTCACGGAATTCACCGAATTTAAGGAATTTGAGGAATTTTGAGAAATCGCGAATTTCACAGAATGCACGGAATTCATGGAAATAACGAAATTCACAAAATGTATTCGCGAAATTCATTGGGTTCATAAAATTGAAGGGATTCACGGAATTGATAAGATTCAAGAAATTCATAGAATTCAAGGAATTGGTAGAATTCATAGAATTCGTAGAATTTAGGGAATTTGTAGAATTTAAGGAATTCACTGAACTCACGGGATTCACCGGATTGTCGAAATTCATGGAATCTATTAAATTCGCGAAATTCAAGTATTTTTGGAATTCTCGGAATTCATATGATTTACGTAATTCATGGAGTTGACGGAATTCAGGAATTTAAAGGAATTCGCGGAATTGACAGTAATCGTCGAATTCATGGAATCCACAGAATTCATGGAATCTACGGAAATGATAGAATTTGCGGAATTTATTGAATTCATGGAATTTAAGGCATCCACGGAATTCATAAAATTCTAGGATTCCACGTAATTGACTGCAATCACGTAATTCACGAAATTCAAGAAATTCACTGGATTTAAGGAATTTACGGTATTTTCAGAATTCATGAAAATTAAGGAACTGACGCAATCGAGAGAATTTCGGGATTCGTTGAATTTTAGGAATTCACAGAATTTATGGAAGCAAAGAAGTTACATGAATTCACGTAATACAAGAAATTCACGTAAAATTTTTTAACGAAACATTACAGTTGAATATTGATTATTTAACGAAGCAATGGTTGCAATAATTTTTTTAAATATAAAATTTTGTTTTTCTCAACACCATTTTTTCTTTACTATATCCAGTTTTAAAAATAATTTAATTATTAAATATTTTATAATTATTGATATAAATAATTATACTTGAAGTTATTTCAATGCATGTTACTTAAATTTAAATTTATTATTATGTTTTTAATGATTAGGAGTTTATATAATATTAATTAGAGGAAGACCTTCAAATTCAATAGGTTATACATTAGAAGCAGAATTAAGTTCTAATTCTTATGGTTTGGAGGAAACAGAATGTAAATTAGTAGTTACAATTAATATTTTGTTAATAAAAGTTCAATAATAGTAATTGATATTATTTTTCGTAGAACGTTTAGTTAATACTTTCACGATAAATCAATAATTTAAATTTGGAAAAGATTCTTACCTATAGCTTTAAATTTGATATTATACTTGATGTTACTTAAATCGTTCGAAATTATTATTATTTTATTAAATAACAAATAATATCATTTAATTTTGCAACAAAATAAAAACGTTAAAGACTTCACTTATGCTCAGAATTGAAACTTTGTAATATATTTGAATTTAAATTAGATTAAAACTTGACCTTAGATCATTTTTATATATTGTTTTTCTTTCAATTTTTCCATATAGAAAATTAAATTTTTTTAAATTATATATGTATATATATATTAAATTTTTTAAACAATTTCAAAATCTAATTTTCGGTAGTAATTATTACCCAATTCATAAACTATAAATATAATATCAAATTAACATTCTTAGGTAAAAATATTTTTTAAATTAATATTAATAATACCAATTATTATCAAACTTTTAATAAAAAATACAAAATGGTAACTACTA
>NC_046663.1:32659037-32673034 GCF_010883055.1 Belonocnema kinseyi | reverse complement strand
TATAGATTATATTGAATTTAAAAATAATCCTGTAATTATTATTTTATGAACTCCTAATTTTTAAAAACATAATTATAAATTGAAATTTAAATGACATGGATTAAAATAATTTTAGGCGTAATTATTCATATTATAAGTTATAAATCATTTGATAATTATATTATTCTAAAAACTAGTGACAATAAAGAAGAAATTTGCTTTATTATAATAACATTTTATATTTATAAAAACCATTAAATCAATGCTTACGTAAATAATTAATCTTGAACTGTGATGTGAAATTAAATAATTTAAAAGGAGTACGTAAAATGGTATACTTTTAAAGAGTGGGAAACTAAAAATTAATTAATTTTACCACATAATAGTTAAACTACTTTGTTGAAAATGATTTTTTTGTTCAAGATTCATTATTTTTTTTGAAAATTCATCTCTTTGGTTGAAAAATCGTTTCCTAAATTTAAAATAATTTTTTTAACTACAAATAATTCTTGTTTGGTTTAAAATTTTTCATGTTGGTGTGATATTTTTCTCTTTTGTTAAAAAATGATTTTTATTTTTACTTGAAAATTTGCTTTTCCAAGACTAACATAATTTTTAGTATTTAGATAAATTTCAAATGTGCTGTTAGGATTTCAAATTCAATTTTCCCAGATACAAAGTTGCCACAATTTCACTATTTAATAAAAAAAAAACGAATTTTATGCAAATTTTAACAGTTGGATTTTTTAACAGATATGTTTTAAACAAAACTCAGCAGTATAATTGTCAGCAGACGAAATTTTTACAAAATAAACTGTTGCTTTTTCAACTATATACGGAAAATTCCATAATGCTTTCTAGCCAGGGTCAGAACATAAAAGAAAATCTGCTATAAGTTAATTTTTATCTTTTAATTGCAAGTGACATATCGTTGAAATCACAAAAAACACTTGAGTTCCAAGTATTGTATTTTGAAATTGCTTATTGCAAAATTAAAACATCTTTATGTTTGGTGTTTTATTACTCATTCGGAGAACGGGTCCCCACGCTGATAAGGCTCGACAGAGTGCTCTCGCTCAGTCAGCGCCGTGAGGGGTAGTCGAGTGGAGAGGGTAAGACGAGCAGGTAGACCTCGATAAAATGAAAACCGCCTAAGAAATCATCGCCTCGCCGTGAAACACTAATTAGGATTATCACTTTTATAATATGGGCTAGAACTATGCCCTTGATTCTCTATAAAAGGATTAAAACCACTTTTTGTATTATAAATTAACTCTGGTTCAAAATCCTTGTAAGCATTTTCCGGAGATTGCGAATTCTGACTGGATGGCACATGAGAATCCGAAACATCCTGCGGTAATGCTTTTTTTTTACTTTTCCTTTTAATCCTCCGATATCCAGCTGCGGTGAACCCTTTATCTTTTTCTTGAAAAGCCGGAGGTGGTTTCGCTGATGAAGTATAAGGTTTAGGTTTAGCATGACGAATACCATCAGGATAATGCTCATTAAACAAGTTCAAATTTTCCGCGATTTTAGCCATTTGTTTAGCATCTACTTTTCGATTATACTGGAAAGGTTTTTGTTGATGTTGTTGAAGATGTTCACTATGTTCTTTAAACTTTAGATTATAAAGACGTCTGGCTTCGGCCATTCTAGCTGTTATCATTCTTCTTTCTGTAAAAAGACTGCTGATATACACAAAAATTAATATACCTTATTCAAACGAACTGGATTCTGTCCGAGGATCTACATTTGAAAAGTATATAAATAATATAATTATTATAATAATTATTACAACTAATGGAAAAAATGTCTGTGCTAAGAAATTTTTATTTTTAAGGTGGGAAAATAACTTCTATATTATTTTACCCTTACCCAACCCTTAAGGGCGTGAAGGGTTCAGACTTAAAATTTGATATAGGTACCTTTATTTTTTTTATTGCAGATTCAAGTTCTCCGCTAAAAACTAATAAAGTTTTATTTAAATTTTTTTCGAAACATGCGAAATAGCGATGCATTAAAAAAAATGAGCATTGTGTGCTATTGAATAAAAACGATTTTAATCGAAAGATAAAAAATGGTTGGTTTATCTGGGTTGGTTGGTGCGGTTTGGTTTGTTTAGGTTCGTTGTGCTGCTTATATTCATTTGGGTTGGATTTGGTATCTGAGTTAAGTTTGTTTGAATTGGATTGGGTTAGTTTCTTTATTTGCGTGGTTTGGTTGTTCTGCTTACGTATGTTCGGGTTGGATTAGTTGGATTGCTTATATTCGTTTCGATTAGATGTGTTAGTTACATAATTTCGGTTTGATTTGTTGATTAACAGTGTTGGTTAATACATTATAACCAATCCAAGCAAATGCAACAAGCACAACCAGATCAACTTAATTATCTTAACCAATAACACTGAACCAAAAAAACCCAACCAATACGAACGCGCCAAATGCATGCAATGAACACAACAAAATAAAATGAACGTAATCAGAACAACCAATCGAACCCAAACGAACGTAACTAAAATTACAAATGTAACACAAAAAAACAAATTTTAAAAATACAACGAACCTAAACAAACCAACCTGCACTAACCAACCTAAACAAAATGACTCCCATACTCAGAACACGAAGTGTTGGGTAAATATTTGGGATGTCGTTGTTTCCCCTCGAAAATAAGACTTTTTATCATGTACATGTTATTTGTTAGACGTGTATTTCTTGAGATATTTCGATGTCTTAAGTTAAAAAAACACCATGGATAGGAATAATTCCAGATTACTCAGGGTGAAGAGCAAAATGGTAGATTACTTAGCCAAAACTAGACGATCGCAAATTGTCAACGAAAAGTATTGTGTTTTGTGAATATTGTAAAATTTTTAAGAAATATTAGACAAGTTTTAATAAAATAGTTAGATTTTTAACCAAGGAGATTATTTTATTATAAAGTAGATTAAATTTCAAAAATATATATATATATTTTTTCAATCAAATATTTGCATTTCCAAATAAGAAAGATCAAGCGTTCACCAAAAATAAAATTCCTGAATTTTCAGTTGAAAGATTTATTTCCATGAAAAAACACATTATTAACACAATAGCATCTCAGAGATCATGATTTCGATTAGCATCTCAGAGATCATGATTTTGATCTGCCAGATTTTTTTGGGTCAGAATGAAAATAGGAATCCCAAAATTCTTTATTAGAGCGCGCTACACCTCAGTTGATGGTGATCCAATTAAATAAAAAGAAGCCTTCTGGGACAGATTGCCTGATGCTATGAGTGCCTACGATCGGCGTCCAGATTCTAGGGCGCTAGGTCATTTCGGGGATCCGAAAAAAAATGGTAAAGACGGATGATTAATTTTTCTTCCACTTGGAAAAGAGATTATTTTTCACAAATACTTGCATCTGTTGTAGGGGAAATAACACTAAATAATTGACTTTGCTTTTGCTGATGAAAGAATAAAAGAAATTGTAAAAGATGCAAGTGTCATGAGGGGTTCTTAATGAAATACTAATCATTCATTACCTTCTTGTTTCAAGAATAAAATAGGGTGCGGGGAGGAGAAGAAAGAGAGCCAAAAGAAAACAAAATAAACGCGAATCAGTATTAAGAATTTACAGAAACCAGAAGTATGAATAACTTTTCAGAATAAAATAAACGAACTCATGGATCAGGCAACTTAGGAGGCGCTAACAGCTAATAAAAATATAGATGGCGCATCGTAGGAAGAATTTGTGGTGTTGCATGGTGGAATGATGAAATATATCCCGCCCACCAAGAGAAGAAAAGAGCGCATACAAGAAAGTTGGAAATCAAAGGCATTAGTGAGGAGGAGCAAAAAAGACTTGAAAATTATTGCAGTCATAAAAAGATAAAAGTTAAACTACTAAGCAAGAACAGTGAAGATAAAATCAGAACAGAAGAGAAGAAAATGCAAAACGACTTTAAAGGAAGCAAGTAACTGCCTTATAAACAGATGAAGAAAGATAAAGTACAGAGTTCGGCGGCATGAGAAATAGATCTGAACACTTGGAAATATTTGGCAATTTTTTTCAAATAATTTGAAATATCTAGAATATCAAAAGCACTTATACCTTCTGTGGCCAATTTTCTTTTTGATTGCCCTGATGTCCCTTTTTGTTGTATCTCATCATTTTGCGGCATTTTTGTAGATAAAGAATCTTGAGAAGAATGTTCATGCCTTGAGTTGTATTGGTTCGCAAGATAGAATTTTTCTGTAAACAGAGAAATGTTAGAATTTTGTGACAGTAATAAGCATCTCGTTTGTTAAATAATTTTTTGAAATATTTATTTATTTAAAAATAATGCAAAATGCTTACATAAACATTTTTTTTACTTAATTATGCTAATAATTTAATTAGATTAATTTGTAATTCTTATGTCTCTCCACGACTCATTAAATATATTTTACACAAATAGAATTCGCCCAGTAAAACTACTTGTTTTTATAATGATAATTTAAGTTGTAATTTATTATTATATTATTTTTATGTTTATTGAAGAGCTCAAATTGTAAAATCTTCGAAACTTTTTTTCTTTTAGAATGAAAGTTCCTAATTTGAAATTTAAACTTTTTAATTTCAACTAAAAATTCGAATGTCGATTTTTGACTGAAAATTAATCATTTCTTGTTCAAAATTCAACAATTAAATTTATTAAATTTAATTTAACTGCAAATTTATTTATTTAATTTTTCGTTGAAATTTATCTTTTCTAGTTGAATTAAAATTCATCTTATTACGGAGAAATAAATCTGCTGGTTAAAATTCAAATATTCCAGTTGAAGATTCACAATTTTAATTGAGAATTTATCATTTTTTTTGAAAATGTGACCATTTTTTCAACGGTTTTTTTTTGTGTGAAAAAATAGTTTTTCTCAGAAAAGTAATTTTTTAACTGAAAATTTGACTTATTCTAATTTAATATTCCATTTGTTTAGGTAAAAATTCAATGCTAGATAAATTTTTCAAATTAAAATTTAATTATTAATGTTTTGGTTCACAGTTTATCTTTTTCAATGAAAATTAATTCTTTGTTGTTGAAAATTGAACTATTTCAGTTAAAGATTCATTGTTTTAGTTGAAAATTTAGATTTTTGGATTCAAATTCAACTATTGTTGAAGATCCATCATGTCAGTTAAAAATTCTTCATTTAGTTAGAAAATTGTACAATTAGTTAATTAAGGCCTGGTTTCGGATCCAGCCGAGCTGGACAGTTATTTTTTCACATCTTTAGAAATAAAATCAATATTCGAAAATTATTTATATTAGACCAGCATAGACAAAAAATAATTAAAATAAAATGACTTATAATCGACAATTGTTCGAATTTATAAGTTTTTAAAAATATTTCACGTTTTCTGTTGTGAAATATCTAATTCCAACCTGAAATCGCTAATATAACCTAAAATTGTTCAAACTGTTAAGTTTTCGGCTAAGATTTACTGTTTCTAATTCAAAATATCAAGTTTGGCCAAAATTCCATAACATAACCTCAATCTGTTCTAATCTATACATTTTCTAAAAGACTTAACTGTCTCTGTTAAAGAATATTTAATTTCAGCGAGAATTTTTTATCATAACCTTAAATTAAATGGATTTCTCAGTTTCTTAGAAGACCTGTTTCTGTCCAGAAATAGCTAATTCCGACTTGAATTCTTTAGCATAACCTTGTATGGTGCGAATTTGTAAATTTTCTATTGCGCCCAACTACTTCTTTTATAAAACATCCAATTCCATCGTCATTTTCCTAACATAACCTAAACTTGCATAACCTTAAGTTTTTGTCAAGATCTATTTGAAGAAATATAATTCGCTCGAAAGGAAAAACCAAAGATATTAAAACATTCAGTAATTCGAATTTTTATTAATATCTGAGTTACAATAATCAGGTATTTTAATATTATTTCATACTCAGTCGGCAACGTCAAAATCTATGTATGTCTATACCACTTGGTGGACTGCAAAGCATTGTTGAAATAGGAGTTTGGCTAAAATTAATTAATTTAGGTGAAAGGAAGTGAAAAATCGTTATATAGCTTTGCTTGTAAGATGGAAAAGTTTTTTTTTTCATTATTGTTGGCAATTTGAAAAGTGTCCAACTTATGTCGTAAAACTTGTCGATAATAACTTATTTTAAGTATTTTTGTATCAAAGCGAGATATATCAAAGAGACTTTGAAGGATTTCAAAACAATTCTAAAAGGTTTAAGGATTTACAAAAGATTTTATAAGATTCAAAGACAGTTTTAGTGATTTTAAAGAATGTCAAGCGAGTTATTAAAACGTTATTTTAAAAGATTTTATTGAATTTTAAAAGATTTCAAGGGTTTAAAAAAATCTAATTATTTTAAATATTCCCAATAGATTTTGAGGAGTTTAAAATTTTGAAGGATTTTCAGAGATTTTAATATATTTTAGTCAATTTTGAAATGTTTTAAGTAATTTAAAAGAAGTTAAAGGGAGTTCAAAAAAATTCAGAGGATTGTGAGGATTTTCAAAAAATATTACAGGATATTAAAGAATTTAAGTGATTTTAAGGAATTACTAGGGACCTGACGGAAATTTAGAGTTTTTTTTATTATTTAAAAATTATTTTAAAACGTTAAGGATTTACCAGAGGTTCTATAAGATTTTAAGACAGTTTCAGTGATTTTTAAGAAAGTCGAATGAATAATTAAAAAGTTATTTGAAAATATTTCAATAGATTTGAAAAAATTTAAGGATTTTAAGGATTTTCAAGAGATTTGAAGGAATTTAAGAAAATTTTAAGGATTTTTATAAATTAAAATTAATTTGAGTCAAAGACGAGAGACTTCGAAAGATTTTGAGTTATTTTAGAAGAGATAAAGGGATTTAAAAAAAATTGAGAATTTTAAGGATTTTCAAGAAATCTTACATGGTTTATAATAAGATGGCTCAGTTCACATTATATTTTTTCTTTATGAATTGTCCAAATCGCACATTTTCCAAATTGCCAAGAACATGATTACGGTGATCCTGAAGCAAGTTTAGGTTGAAATTCGCAAATCGAGTTAATTTCTGGATTTCAGTGAATACCTTGAATTTTATGATTTCTTGAAATTCTATGAAGTTGAATTCCTTGAATTCTTCAAATCCTATGAATTCCTTGAATTCCTCAAATTCTATGAATTCCACAAATTCCGTGAATTCTATAAATTCCGTGAATTCTATTAATTCCGCCAATTCGGTAAATTCCGTCAATTCAGTAAATTCTATGAAATCCTAGAATTTCAAAAATTACTAAAATTCGATGAATTCCATCAATTCCGTGAATTCTTTCAATTCCGCGAATTTCTTAAATTCCTTAAATTACGTGAATTCCTTGAATTTTATGAATAACTTGAATTCCATTAATTCCGTGAACCATGAATACCGCGAATTTAGTAAATACCTTGAATTCATCAAATTCCTTGAAATCCCTAAATTCCCTGAATTCCATGAATTGCATGAATTTTGTGAATTTCTTTATTTCCATAAGTTCCGTGATTTGTATGGTTTTTATGAATTGCTTCAATCTCTTAAATTCCATGAATTACGTGAATTCCTTGAATTCGATGAATGCCTTGATTTTGACTAATTCCGTGAATTCCTTGAATTCTAAAAATTTCTTGATTTCTTTTTACACCATTTTTGTCTTACAAATGCTCTTGTATTGTAAACGTGTTATAGACGTGTTTGCAGAATTCCAAACATTTTTAGCAGTGTATGTAATCAATGTTTTGCAGTTCACCAAGTTGTAAGGCTTTAAAGATTTCGACGTTACCGATCGAGTGTGACGTAACGTTATAATACTCAATTCAAGAAGCATATTTACGGCGAAACTTTCTGGATATTTATTTATTTAGTTTTATCATTACCATCTGTGCCGACTTTATAATTTGCGGACTTCCAACTCATAAACTCATATTGCTATTTTTGGTGAAAATGAATTTTGAGCGAAATAAAATTTGGGTTAACTGAGACCTTGAAAAAATATCATCTAGAAATAAAACACTAATAAAAACACATATGTCAACCTTGTGAATGTGATTGTTGAACATTTTTTTGAATACCAGGTATAGTCCGATGCAAACCAGAAATCTCATGCTCTCTTAAAGATGGATTATGTATCAGAGCCGAAGGCTTAGTGAATCTAGAGATGGCAAGTGGACCCACTTTGTTTCTATCTTTATTCGTAGTCATTCTTTGAAGGAGGAGATTTTGTTTAAAATTATAAGATGCTTCTGTAAAAAGACAATTATAAAAAATATAGATAAAACTCATCAAATCAGAAACAAATCAATGGGTTCTACGAATATTACACTATTGTCCTGTCGCCGTTAGGAAAGCCTCTATCGTCTTGTTACAAATAAGCTTTAGTCTGTCTTTCCGCTACGGATAATACTTAGGCTAACTTCATCTTGCAAGAAATTTAGTAAACACGTAGAAGTGTTAAAAGAAATAAAAATCTTAAAAAATTTCATGGGTTGGCACTTAAAGGAGCCTAAATTACATTACCAACTGTAATACAAAATACTGGAGTTTTGAATTCGCAGAGAATGTTCAGACCAATAATCGGTTATTTATTCATCCTTAAAACTTAGCTAAATGAAGTTAGACTAATTATTCTCCAAAGCGCGACAATAGCTAAGTGATTATTTGTAATTAGATCATAGGCACTTTCCTAAAAGTAACGGAGCAATAGCCGAATATTCGTAGAACCCATCAAAATTATCTAGATATTGACCAACGGTCAAGATACCTCAAGTATTAAAAAGGGATTATGATTTTGATACTTACCAACTTTGTTAAAGAAAAGCATGAAGTTAAGCACAAGAGCACCACGGAAGAGCTTCATTTTTTCGTCGTAGCTTTCTGTGTACTACCACCTTGCTTGTAAATATCGGAAACTAAACTCGGTAGTGCTATTATTACTTCATAGCCTTTTATTTTTTTCAACACAATTAATTTTTAGAAAGCGGGTGAAAAAATTAGGGAGATGTATACTCCATAACGTTTTATTTATTTTCCTTGACATTTTTGTTATCGTTGAAGATACGGCAATGCTGCCCAGGTTTTCATTGTCTCATAACTGCGTTATAGTTTCAGGGCCAAAGGTGTTTTGAAATAACTATTTTTATATTGAAGACCACATTTTACTTAATTTTCGACAAAATGCATCAAGTATTATTACCTACGTAGTTCAATTTCCTTGATCCATTTTCAGGTCACTTTAAAATTAAAGCTCACGTTAAAATTAAAACTAATTTTTAATTTTAACTCTGCATCATTATTTATCGTCTTGTTATAAGGTCAACCAACCATTACTGGGCCAACATACAAAGTACGTGTGATACTATGCCAGTAGTAAATATCGTTCATGTTCCCACATAAATCATAAAAGTAAAAATTTTGTAGTTTTTTTTAGTTTCTTTTGAATTTATTACCACTGCTTAATTTTAGTCTGACAATTTATGCATTTGGTAAGCATGCAATAACAATTAATAGTATAGATCAATATTGAATTTTATAAATATTATTTAGGTAATTAATATCTATTTTTGTTTTTAAATAAATTAAGTGAAGTAACTTTTCTGTTGAAAATTTATATTTTCGAGTTAAAAATATATAAGGTTTTCGAAGAAAACACATCTTTTTGACTTGAAGATTCTACAGTTCGGTTAATAATTTTTTCCTCTCTTGACATATTTTCTTTTTGGTATTTAAACTTTATTGTTGAAAATTCATCTTTTGTAATTCACCTTTTTTGTTAACCTAATACTTCAGTTTTCTAAAAAATTGTTGAATTTTAAAATATAAAAGATTAATTTTCTACAAAAAAGAAGGATTCTAATCAATAAATATAATCGCCTTATATTTCAATCAGAATTTTCAATAAAAAAAAAAGAAAAAGTATTTCAACCAAATCGTTGGTTTCGGGTTTCGATTGTGTATAAAACTTAATCTTTGGTGACGTTCCGTCAATATTGCAGTTCACTACCTCAGGGCTGACCTGAAACTGAGATACCAGGTTATGTTGTTCTTATATAGACTCTCTACGACGTCTATGAGTGGCCGAAGCGCCCCACCGTGGGTATTGGTTGATCGTGAAGCAAGGCCTCTCGAGTATCACAGGTAAAAAAAAATTATATTTGTAAAAAAAAGTATAATTATGTGATTTCTTAACTGAATTTTTAGAATTGAAAGTTAATGTTTTCCTGATTTTTATTTTAGATTTGAGTTAGTGAAACCTCTTTTGCGGCGACGTTTAGAACAGCCGGGAATTCATGCTCCCTTGCGTATGCAAATAGAAGAATTTCTCACGTACGACGAGATTCTCGAAGTTCAAGATCCTCGTGCTTTGATCGCTGATAATAAATTAGCAAAGCACACGCAATGTGAATATTGTCATCATTCTCTTGATCGAAACACGTGGTACAAATGTCTGCTTTGTAATAGAGCCATGTGTCATGAACACACAGCAAAACTGTGCCAATATTACGCACACTGAAATAAGAATTGTATTTCCGAAAATTATATAAGCTAACTGTTTTTTAATGCATTTTCTTGTTTTTTTTTTGGTACTATTTTATACATACTGCATGATTTTTAATCAAATGATGTTTTTACAGGTTTTTCATTTTTTTGAAATTTTCACATAATAAAATAATTTTACCTTTTGGAACCAATAATTATGTCACCTATGTCATCTAAAAGTGCGACTCTTTATCCCTTTAAATTACTCCATATAAATACTTTTATCTTTATTTAACTTAGATGTACATAATTTAAAAAAAAAGATTTTCTAATATTTTTTAAACAAACTTTTTAAAATATTTATACAACTTTGACAATTTTAATTTTACAGTTCTTCTTCTAACAGTGTCTTTTAGAGCGCAAAAAAACCTTTTCAGTAAAGAACAAATTGACTTTAATCGACCGATTTGTTGCTGAGATACTAGCCTGAGAATACGGGCCGGGTATTCTTGACCCCCCTGGGATAACGACGTATTCTAAAATACGTGGGGTAACTGAGGGTTAAGGATTCCTTCTATTTGTTTTGTCTCAACTTGGATGTGATGTAGGATGGTGGTCGTTCTTCTCTCTCTTTCATTAGTAGGTTGTGTTGACTTGTCTTCTCGAATGCATTTTCTTATTGCTTTATCAATTAGTTTATTTGTGTAATCATTCTATATTAGGACTTCTTTAAAGTTTTGTCATACCTTTTGCAAGTTCTCTTTATCTGTGATGGAGACAGCTTTGTATACAAGGGAGTTGACGACCGAGTATTTTCTAGATGGGTGGTGGTTTAAGGATGCATGTAGGCATCTGTTTGTATGGATGGGTTTTCTGTAAACTTCATACCCCTATGGATTATTATATCTTTTATGAACTAATACGTCCAAGAAATGCAATTTTAGGTTTTTCTTAATGCATATGGTGAACTGGATATTAGGATGTAATCGATTGATGAAATTGAAAAAATTATTTAGTTTATCTAGTCCATGTCGCCAGATGACAAAAGTGTTAATACTGTAACGGAACCTAAATTCCAGCTTTAGCTTGGATTAAATGAAAATTTTAGTTTCTCGATTTTCCATAAATCCCATTGCTTATCCCGAGGTGTTTTCGTAGAAATGGTTATTGAAAAAAAAGTAAGTATAGTTTAGGCGATTTTCTATCAAAGGTATAAGCTCGGAAGGGAAGTTTGTAAAAGATTTGATAATACCAATTGTATCAGAGATTGGTACATTCATAAAAAGAGATGCTATGTTCAAACTCAATATGTTGTCTTGGGGTTGAATGTGAATCTATGGTACCCTTTTGATAAAGTCAAGTGAGGCTTGGACGTGAGTAATAGAGTTTTCTTTAAACGGATTTAGTTTTGTAGAGAGGAAGTGTGCTAAGTTGTGAATTCGTGAGTTTATTTCGCTGATGATCGGTTTGAGTGGAATGTTACTTTTGTAGATGTTTGGGAGTCTGTGAAGTCTTAGAGAGATGGTATTAGTAGGTATTAATTTATATATTGTTTGGTTGTCAAGATGAGATTCCTCAAGAAGGTTTTTTGTTTTACTGACTTGTTTTTGTGGGGTTCTTTTTAAGTTTTTTGTGAGTATCGTCAATCAGAAGGCCCATGATTTTTTTGTTATAGCCTTCTCCACTGATTATTACTCCTGTGTTGCACTTATCTGCGGCTAATATTACGATGTATTTATTTCGATTAAGTTCTTTAATTGCGGTTTTTTCTTAAGTTTGCGGTGGGAACTTGAGGTTGGCGTAAAATTTTGGCCATCCTACGTCTTAGGTCATTTGCACTTTTGGGTGTGAAGGTATATATTGTGGATTCCAAATTGCTCAGGATTTCTTTTCTCGGGATTGTGAAAGGAGCTAATGCGTCGTATTTGCCTTACTAGAAGTAATTTGTCCAATTTTATTTTTTGTTTTTGAGTGGAAAAATCTTCAATCTCTTCGGATTGGTCAAAAGATATGCGGTTGATTGTAAACCAAATGTCAAATCTAAGATTCTTTGAAAGGAAAAGGGGAAGTTTCAATAGTATTTTGGAGGTAGTGTGCAAGAAAAATTTGTAATGTTGTATTCTTTCTTTCAAGAAAAGCAAACTTGTATCATAAAAAATTGATTTAGATTTAGATGTTCGCAAAATATTTTGGAGTTCTCACAGGCATCGTAGAGGTTATACATAAGAACAGAATAACCTGATGCCTTAGTTTCAGATCAGCCCTGAAGAAGTGTACTGCAACGTTTACGAAACGTCGAAAAAAATCGTAGTTTTGTACACGATTGGAACCCAAAATATTTCTTTTTATCATAATTATATAAATTCCAAACATAAATTTTTTAAATTCTCAAGCGAAAAACAAAAGTTTTCTACAGTTATATTTCTAACTCTAAGATATGAATTTTCAACAATAAAGTTATTTCACAACCAAACAGTGGAATTTTTAGGTACAATGATGATTTTTTTTTCCAAAGTAGTACATCTTTTAACCGATTATTGGAATTTCTGAATAAAAAACGTTGAATTCTTATCAATAAATATACTAGTTGATATTTTAACTAAAAGTAAATGTTAATTACAAATTGAAAACACTTGAATGCATTTTTTTTAGACAACGAATTTTCAAAAGAACTTTTGAAGTCTTAACCTGAACAGATTAATTTTCAACCAAACAGTTGCATGTTTGTTCCACAAATATGAAATTTATAGTTCGAAAGATAAATCTTCGTACCGAAAAGATGAATTTTCAACAAAATATCTGACATATTAATTTAGAAAGATTTTGTAGTAAATAAATCCACAACCAAATAATAAAATTTAACCAAAAATAATTTATATTGATTAAATTGTATTTAATTTATGTAATAATTTTAATTCAGATGAATTCTAGAGTAAAATTTACATGCCGAAAAACAATGCAACTATTTTGTGGGAAATGCATTTTTTTAGTTTAAAAATGAACAGTTTGTTTGGAATTATTTTTTCTTTCTTAACTGAAAAATCTCTTCTAATTAATATTTCAATTATTTTGTTAAAAATTCCTCTTTTTTGTTCAAAAATTGATCCCTTTTATCACTATTTTCATCTTACTTGACAAAAAATGTAACTGATTTTAAGCAAGAATTAAAAATTTTGTCTGCTCAAATATCAACTATTATATTTTTTTATAAAAATTCATCTTTTGTGGTAGAAAATTAGTTTTTGGTTTTTTAAAATTAAACAATTTGTTAAAAAAAAGTATTATCCTATCCCTAAAAAGATTATTTTGAACCAAACAGTTACATTTTAATTAAGAAAAATGAAATTCATAATTAACAAGATACAAATTCGAACCAAAAAGACAAATTTTCAACAAAATAGTTAAAATATTAATCAAAAAAGATTTTTCAGCCGAGCAATAAAAAGTGTAGAACAAACAGTTCAATTTTAAAGTGAAAAAGACGAATTTACTACAAAAATGTTGAATTTTTATCGGGGG
>NC_046663.1:32640936-32659027 GCF_010883055.1 Belonocnema kinseyi | reverse complement strand
AAGCTATTTAATTTTTCAAACAAACATTTAATTTTGTTAAGGAAATAATAAATTTTCAGCCAAATAATAAAATTACATGTTAATGCATACTTACTAATTTTTATTGAAAAATTAATTTGATGAGTCACTATAAAATTACTTACCTAAGCAGTTTGAAACATTTCCTAAACTGAGACAGTCAGCGCGAGCTCGTCCCGAGAGTATTAGACTTTCTTTTTACTTTGTCCCAGTAATAGTCGCTTTACCTTAATTATAATTTTTCGTTTTTCTCAAATCTTAATTATTTCTGATACATGAAAAACAATTTTAGTCTGATAATTAGACGTTGAAATAATTTTTTGAACAATTTATTATTAATGTTAAGAATATTCTCGTAGCTTAATGATAGAATGTTGCGTTTTTTTTTGAAAATTTTAACTGTCTATTTTTCATTACAAGTCCCTTAAATATTAATTAAATTTAGCAAAAATAATTGTTCAAACGAATTATTGGTTTTTCGCATTATTTTCATATATATATATATCAATGCCTGATTGTTGTTTTTTTTCGCAAATTTGAAACTTTCTGCCCTTTTTTTCACTAAGTAAGGTGATTATAACAATAATTAACAAAAAAGTTCTTTAAAAAATCAACATTGTTTATAATTATTTTCTCTAAGATGAGTACTAGAAAGTAGCAGTTTTTCCCTAATGTTTAAATTTTCTTTTTCTTTTCAGTTATGAACAAATAATAAATAAACATTTTTTTTCAAACAATTTTTAGTAACTTTTATTAATTATTGCCTTACAAAGGGAAAGTAGCATAGATATGTAAAAATTGAAGAAGAAAACACCGCAACCATTAGGCATTGGTATGGATAAAAATATTCATAAAAAATCATTAGTTTAAAAAATCATTTTGCTAAATATAATTGATTATTAAGTTACTCCTGATAATAAATAGACGAACTGTTGTAAATTTCATTAAAAAACCGCATTATTCTACTATTAAGCAAAGAGGATATTATTATTAATTAAGATTAAGTTGTTGAAACAATTATGTTTTTAACTTGATTTAATTATTTCTTTATACTCATTAAAAATGGTTAAAAAACTAGAAATTAGGATTAATAATTAGGATTAATAAATTGTTTAAAAAATTTATGTACGCATATAATTATAAGTATAAAGTAGTATTTTATGTATATGAAACAATTTTTGTTCAAAAAAGTAACCAAAAAATTAAATTTTTTCGCTGGATGAGGTTCATTTTGAACAAAAATTTTCAACGAAAAAAGATGAACTTGGTGCCAAAACAAATTGATTATCAAGAAAAAAGGTATATTCAACGAAAAAGTTTCATTTAGAACCAAATAGTTAACTAAGGAAATTTTTAACATAAAAGTTTAATTTCAAGGAAAATACTAGAATTTTTAATCCAATGATTACATTTTCGAATAAAAATTATTAAACTGATAGCAAAAAATTATCAATTTTCAACCAAATATATGCCTTTTCATGAAAATAGTTATTTAAATTTTTAACAAAAAAAAAATAACGTTGCAACTTAATAGGAACATTTTTATGCGGAAAAAAAAAGAATTCTTAATCAAGATTAGAATAGTAGACATTTTAAGAAAAAAAATCTTTTCACCAAAAATAGTTGGATTTTCTAATTGTGTTCTGTTAATTCAGTTCGAAAGTGAACGAAGAAAGAAGGTCTCTAGAAAAAATGTGATTATAAGAATTCAAAAAAAATATATTAGCAGTAATCTTTTGTGAAAAAGCATTATTTTAAAATTTCTACTATTTGGTCAAAAATTCATCTTGTTTGTTGGAAAATTATTTTTTTAGTAGAAAAATATTTTTGTAGGTGTTGAATGTTAGTTATTTTTAATTGAAAATTCTACTATTATATTTTTTCAGAAATTATCTATTTTTGTAAAAAATCGTACTACTATTTGATTCAAATTTCATCTTTTTTTGTCAAAAAATTTAACGGTTTTGTTAAATATAAGTCTTTTTGCATTGAACATTACTTTTCTTGTTGGATCGAGAATTTAACGATTTGGTTGAATATTCGTCTTTTTGTATTGAAAAGTCTTTTTTTTTTAATAAAAAGGCATCTTTTTGATCGACAATTCAACTAATTTCTTGAAATTTCATTTCGTTTTTTTAAATTGTTCTATTGGATTTAAAATTTATCTTACTTTTTTGAAAATATTGTTTATTCAGAAATCATATCTTGGTTGAAAATCCTAATATATATGGATTGAGCATTCCTTTTTTTTTGTTTGTTAAGAATTTAACGGATTTGTTTAATATTCGTCTTTTTGTACTGAAAATTGAATTCAATTGTTTAAAAATGATTTTTGTTCAGAAATGATCTCTTTTGGTTAAAAAGTCTGCTTCTTACTTGAAAGTTCATCTTTTTTTTTTGAAAATTAATTCATTTAATCTGAAAAGTCTAATATTAAATTTTTTGTTTCAAATTTGTCTCTTTTGGTGAAATATTGTCTTCTTGTTGAAAAAATTAATCTTTGTTGGTCGAAAATATAACGGTTTTGTTGAGAATTCATCTTTTTGGATTAAAAATTCATCTTTCCTTTTTGGTTAAAAATTTTACTATTTTGCTTCAAAGTTAATCTTCTTTGGTTGAAAATTCAAATGTTTGTCGAGTATTCGTCTTATTGGTTCGTAAATTCATTTTTAATAGATTGGTGATATTTTTTAATGTAAATTTATCGTTTTTAATGTCAATTTAACTACTTTCTTAAACTATTGTCTTTTTCGTTTAAAATAAAAGTTTAGTAGAAAATTAATCGTTTTTTTAATGAAAATTCATTTTTCTTGGTCAAAGATTTATCTTTTTATTGAAAAGTCAGCTTTTGTTTATGAAAATTCACTCTTTTATCGAAAATTCAAGCACTTTGTTTAAAATTTTCCTTTTTTTAGCTAAAAAGTTTCTTATTTAATTTTAAAAATCTTTTTATGCGTTCGAAAATTCTCTTTTAGTATAATAGTTGCCTTTCTGATGTGAAGTTAATTATTGTTTATTAAAAACCTTCTTATGTATTTTTTCTCACAATTTTTCTGGTTTGGTTAAAAATACTACTATTGGGTTAAAAATTCAGATTTTAGGTGAAGAATTCAACTGTGCTTATAGTAAAAAACTCTTCCTTTTTTATAATGAGAATCTATTTTTCTTGATGTACTGAATTCCTGAAAATAAAACCAAGAATCCAGCTACGAAATTTGTACAACCACCATAAAATGTTCCTATTGAAATCTGAAGAAAGATAAAGAAATAAATTTTTTTTCATAAAAAGAAAAAAAATGTTCCTCAGTTTACAAAAATAAAAGGAGGACAGAAAAATGAGAACTCAACCAACCTAATCCTCTTCCTTCTCTTTTTATTTATTTCATCTTTTTTATTTTTATTATAATAAAAGCACAGCAAGAAAGAATCTACAAAAATTAAACACCCAAAACATTTTTGTTATGAAAAACAAATAAATAAAAAATACCCAAGCAAATAGGGACAGCACCAATACCACGATGCTGCACCTGTCTGCTTGGGTATTTTTTTATTTAATTATATATTTTTTTGTCTTGATTAGGATGCTGCATGAGTTCTGAAACGTTGGTGTTCATTTTTCAGATTCGTGTTTTTGTTGTGATTTGTTAATAATAAAAATAAAAAAGACGAAAGAAATAAAAAAGAACTGGAGTGGATTTGATTGGCTGCCTTTTTATTTTTCTTCCCTCTTTTTTATTTTTATCAAGGAGGAAAACTATTTTCCTTTAATTTCTTTTTTTTCCTTTTGACGGGAAAAAAAAAAGTTTTTCTTTATCTTTTTGCAAATTTCAATGAAAACATTTCATGATGGTTGGCAAAATTTGGTCCTTGGATTATTGGTTTTATTTTTAAAAATTATGCAAATTAATTTGATTTATTGGTGTCATATTGAGCTTTCGTCATTTTGGATTGGAAATTTCTTTTCTTTTTTGTAGAAAAATCATTGAACTCATTGAATTTTGAAACAAGATTAAAATAAAGAATAACGCTATTTCGGACTAAAAAGGAAAAGAAAATAGTTTTCCTCTTTCGACAAAAATAAACAAGAAGAAAGAAAAATGAGAATTGCCGAAACGTTGGTGTTTATTTGTTACACTTTTTTTTATTAAATAATAATAAAAATAAAAGACGGAAGACATAAAAAAGAAGAGAAAGGGAATTTGGTTAGTTGCCTTTTCATTTTTCTTTTCTATTTTTCATTTGTATCCAAGTAGGAAAATTATTTCATTTTTTTGGGGGTAGCAAAAAGTGTTTTTCTTTATTTCTTTTTTTTTAATTTCAACAGGAATTCTGCACATTAATTCAATTTATTTGACATTAAATAGGATTTTAAACTGAATCTTAATATTAATTAAATTTCTTTGATTGTAATTATCTCTTGGATTAAAATTCATCTTCTTTGGTTGCAAATTTAACTGTTTTATCAAAAATTCGTATTTTCGGATAAAATGTTCTTCTTTTTGGATTTAATATTAATCCTTCAGTAGAAGAGTAATGTTTTTTTAATGAATAGTCTTGAAAATTCTTCCATCTAATTTTTGTCAAAGAACTATAATAAAGTTTGCTTAAGTAGCTTTTTCGTTAAAAAAAATTCCATAAAAATTTAAATAATAATTGTAACTAATTTATTTTTAACTTAGGGTTTATCAGGCAGAAGGTGCGTCGACAGACTTTTTTTAGATAACCTTCAGCTGATTTACATCATATAAAGCTGATATGTTCTTGGCATTGAACTTATTAAAAAAAAAACTTAGTCATCTCACTGTTTCGAAATTTGTATAAGTTTGGCCGTGAAAAGCACGTAAAAAAGTTGAATGATTTGCAGATTTTTTGGGTTTAATAATTAGAACCGATTCAATGTGAAGGCAGCATGAAAATACAAAGACCACTTTGATAAATATTTGTAATGTTTGCAGACATTTGAAGTTTATGTGATTTTCTAAAATTTTCTATAATTTTTTCCAAATTTTTTATTTTTAATCCTGCCACAGAAAACTTTTTTTGCTTTTGCTGCAAAATTTCCCTTTTCGGATTTACCTCATCTTAAACTTTAATTTAAATCTATATAAAAACCTTTTGAAAACCTTTGAACTCTTTTTATACCTTTAGAAATATTTTCTTGATTACAAAAATATTTTAAATCTATTAAAATCTGTTGAGATCTATTGAAAATGATAAAATTCCTCAAAAGTTTAAAAATAATTAGATGTTTTATAAATTTTCGTCTTTTGATATTATATTCTTAAAATTCTTAGAAATCCTTAAAAATAAAATTTTATTTCTTCAGGAAAGTATAAATAATTTTTAATCTTTTGTGTATAAATTAAATTAAACTCATTTATTGAAATTCAATAGGAAAAAAGTTAGAGTCTCTAGGAATCTTTTAAAATTCTTTTGAAATCCTTGGAGATTTAATAAAATCATAGAAGTTTTGTCTAATGTCTCAAAATACCCCAAAAGCACTTGAAAATTAATCTAATTCAATTTATTTTCCTAAGTTCGCTAAAGATCCTTAAAATCTTTAGAAATTCTATCAAATTCTTTATCATCCCTTTAATTTTTTACATCTTTAAGTATTTTAGAATCTTTCGAAATCCATTAAAATATTTGAAAAAATCTAAAAATATATTTTAAAAGTATAAATCATTTGAAAGTTATTAAATTAAATTAAAATTAAAATTATTCATAAAGATAAAGCTTTTTAAAGAACTTTTGAATCCCAAAATTTTTTCAATTTCTTAAGATCCTTGAAAATTGAATACTAAAATTATGTATCTTTAAAAAAAGGATTTTTGACAAAGTGATTTAATTTTCAGATAATTAGTTTAATTTTTAACAAAAAATACAATTTTTTCACGAAAAAGGTAAAAGTTGAGTTTACAACCAAAAAGGTAATTTAAATTTTAAACAAAAAAGAAATTTAGCCGTAAAATAGTTGAGTTTTTATCGACAAAGTTTAAATTTTATAGCAATTAGAGAAGTTCTCAAGTTGGAAAAAATCAATTATAAACCACATTTATTTTCGAAATTGTGCCTACATTTTTAATCAAATTGATTAATTTTTAGCATGCAAAAATTAATATTCAATCGACTGGTCTACATTTAAAAGAAAAAAGATTACAGTTGCAATAAAATGATTTTCAAGAAAATATGTGAATTTCCAAAATACATTATGAACAAAAAAAAATTATTTGGTTCAAAGAATTTTAACTTTTAACCAAAGAATTTAATTATCTATAAAAGAAGGTTATTTGTCAAACGAAAATTAAATAATAAAATGTGCAGTTCAAAAGATTAATTTTCTGCGAACTAAATACAAAATTCAAAAGTAGATTTTTTAATAAAAAATAATTAAATTTTAATAAGAAGTAGTTGTATTTCCTTATTACATTCGAAAAATTTATCTTTCATATGAACTAAGCCCACATGTATTACTAGCGGATTATAAAACAAATAAAGATACATGACACTTAAAAGATTATTATTTATTTTCCTTGATTTTTTTATTCCAGTTATAGTTTGAAGGTCGAATGTTTATTGAAAAAACTATTTGTATGACAAATAACAAGTTTTCGACGCTCATGAACTGGATTCTGTTTTGGTAAAAATTATATTTTTAATTCAAATTTTAGAAATTCCATTTATGATTAAATACGTCAATTTTAGAGTTAAAAATTTAACAAATGGCCTGCAAATTCGTGTATTTTGCTGAAAATACATCTTTGTTGGTAGAAAGTTAATCCCCTTAGTTCAAAATAATTTTTTTTTTAATTCAACTTTTTGTTTGAAACCTGAAATAATTTGTATAAGATCTATTTGATTGACTAGGGACTTATTATTTTAATCGGAAACTTATTTTTCTAAGGAAATTAATTTTTTGACTGAAAATTCCATTTTTTGTTTAGAATATCGTAATTTTCTTAAAATTTCGTTTTTCGGTTGAATTGTACTGTTTTTAATTAAATCTTACAATTTAAAAAATTAAATTTTAACTATTGAGTTTTTCGTTATAAATTAACTTTTCTAGTTGAAAATTAAAACACTTGGTTAAAATTTTGAATCCCTTGTTGAAAATTTATTTTTTTGGTTTAAGATTCTTTAATTACTGCGACTTTAATAAAATAGTCAATTTTGCAATTACATTGTAAAAAACATGAAAAAAAACTGATTTTCAATCAAAACAGTTTGATTTTCTTGTTGCATTCTTCTTGAAGTTAACGTTTTAAACAAAAAATATTTTTATATTAAAACAAAGTTTTGTGTTTTAAACGTTAACTATTCCTTTTTCCGTCAGAAATTTATCATTTTGATTATAAATTGATTTCTTTGTTTGAAACTAAAACTATATTGTTAAAATAATAATATTACTTAATTGTTAAGTTAACTGTTCCAAAATTCAGATGCCTGAAAAAATAGTTTTCTTATGATTTTAAGAATCAAAATATTATAACGGGTGTTATTTCAAATAAAATACATTATTTTGATGAAAAATGTTAAAATTCACAAAAACACATTAATATATACGATGTTTTTTTTGAAGGAAAAAATGATCGCATTTTAATGAATGACGGCTTATTATTTCCGAGGAAACAGTCTCTGCAAATCTACTGTTTTGAATTTTGAAAATATCTAAATAATTTAAAAATATAATTGTTTATTTGAAAAATGTTTTCCCTTTAAAAAAAGTTATCAAACGATTTCTGTCGTAGAAAAATTTACTTAAAATATCAAAGAATACATGAACAAATTTGGACGACCAGCATAAAATGTTCCTATTGAAATTTGAAAAATAAGAGGAAAATTTGTTCCCAAAAAAGAAAACAGAAAATTTTATATTTTGGAGAGAAATAAAAAAGGGGGAAGAAAAATATAAAATATTCGAGTAGACAGGAACGCCAAGGAAACCACTATGCTTTCGTCTCACACCTGAGGATCAAAATAAAAAAGAAAAAAAAATCAATTTCGGATCACTTAAAATATGTTGAGTAGGAATGAAAAGATTTTAATTCAAGATAAATTTAATTATCAGCGATTAACGATAAAAAGAAGATTTAAAAACGCCCAAAATAAATTTTTATTACCTTGAAACAGGAGAAAGCAGTTCTTGTAGGGTAAAGTCACCATAAATAGAATATTTCCAGTGATTAATGTATTATTTTAAAAAGCAATACATAAAAAAACATAATTTCGAAACAAACATATTTGCATCATAGAAAGATATTTATTAACAGCACTGAGTGTGATTTAGCAAAGATACTAGTTGGATTTTTCTAATAAGTATTAGTGTCGTGAGCTAGATCCTGCACCTACATGTCGATCCGAATGATGACCATAATTAGGATTATGACTTTGATCATGCTGGCCAGACTTATGACCTTGACCCTCTAGGTAAGGATTATAGCTGCCTTTTACATCATAAAGTAAGTCTGGTTCAAAATCCGTGTAAGGATGTGCTGAAAGTTGAGAATGCTGACTGGATTCAGTGATCGTAACGAGTGCCCCGAACTCTTCTACGCATGCGTCGCGCTCGACGCATGCGTATGCACTTAATAAATTTTTATTTTTATCAAGATTCATTAATATCAGTCTAATAAACTTTTATATTAGTTAAAGTGACATTATTCATAATAAACAATAAAAATGTTATTTTTTAGCATTTCAAATTGCGCGCGAACAGCAACGAATCAGAGACTGAGCGCGACGCATGCGTAGAAAAGTTCGGGGCACTCGTAACGAGAATTGACTGGATTGAGCAAGAGGAGATAAAATATCTTGCTCTCTCCTACTTGTAAAAATACTTCTGATATACACAATAGTATATTATGTACCTAGGGAGAGAAAAGGACTTTTTCGACGTGTGCATGGATGACTTCAGACATTTCTCGAAATAAATTCATCACGGAAAAAACGAAATATAAAGTTTACATTAATTCTAGGTGAAAGATTCACCGCAACAAAAATTAACCTTGCTAGATAAATTTTACGTAAATCACAGATAATTTCCGATTTTTAACCTTGCGTGGATAATATAATCGAAGGTTTATCAATAATTCGTAAATGCTAACCTATTTTTCAGTTTATTCCGCGAGAGAAAGATGTGCTCACAATTTTCTGGAACCAAATGTGAGATAATTACTTTCACAATATGTATTCTGAAAATCGAACTTTCACTGTTTCTAAACACTGATCCGCGCGCGGCAACGTGCGTAGCGAGAGAAAGAATTCGCATCAAGCAGCACTCATCAAGATTAGACTCGAAAGTGGGGGAAAATCGTTTCCATGAAAATTACTCCCCTACGATCCCATCGGCGGCAAGGTAAATAGCGTCGACTGTAGCTTATTTCAAAGGAGTTATTTATTTTTTTTTTTAGTGGACGAGTTCAGAATTATTTCCCCAACCTCGGTGAAACTTTCGCAGAAATATATTTAATTTTTAATTATTGCAAGTCCTTCCTGCAAAAAACTTTAATTTTGGTTTTTTTCTGTGATGATTTCAGCCCGTATTAGATTTCAAATAAACGAAGCAGGATTTACGGTAATTTTTTGAAAACGATTTATGTTGATTTACCATAAATTTTGAAAAATTAAATTTAAAAATGTCTTTAAATTTCTGGAAAATTATGGAAATTTTCGGTTATTTATAATAATTTTACAGGTAAATACGGTAAATTAGACAAATGACTAAAAAATTAATTCTAAACATATATAGAAATTTCCAGAAATTTCTGGTCATTAATGGCAATTTTACAGTTAAATATGGTTAATCACCGTACATTACCCAAATTTTAACCTAAAACATTTTTATAAATGTCCGAAACTTTATGAAAATTTTCGGTCATTTATTGTAATTTTAAAACTTGTAATGAATTTCCGGTAAATTATGCAAATTTTCTGTCATTTACGGTAATTTTATGGGTAAAGGTGATAAATTACCATAAATCACTTAAAATCAAATTTGAACTTTTTCATAAATTGCCGGAAAAATATGACAAAATCGACGAAAAAATCCGGCTATTGGTACAAAAATTTCGGTCCAAATAGTGCGCGACCTAATTTGATGGCAAATATAAATATTTAAAGATTTCGAACTGAAAGTTTAGAAGCTTCTTAAGAAATTTGAAAGACTTTAGATAAACATTTCCTTGAAAAATTTAAAATGATTTCAATTGGAAAAAATAATTCTGAGAGAATATGTAAAAAGAATTAGAAAGACTTACGAAATTATTATACTGCATTCCAATTATTTCAACGAATTTTTGTTTAATTTTCCAGAATAAAAAAAATGTTTAGAGAAAATTCAAATTATTTTAAAAGATGTTCATAAGTGCCCAAAACAAGGAGTAAAAAATTTTAAAAAAATCAAACAACATGTAAATGTTTAAAGCTGTCATAATAGAATTTCGCATCATTTTCAGGATTCTTAACCTTTTAAAATTTCCATCCAAAAAGATAAATTCCCAACAAAAAAGTGACATAATTTATATTGAAAAAAACAGCATTTTAAAACCAAAAAGAAGCATTTTCAACCAACTAAGATTTTTCCCTAACAAAAACTAAATGAAAATGTATCTAAATTGTTGAAGCTTAAAAGCAAAAAACTAATTTTCTCTACAAAAATTGAATTTGCAAATAAAGAAGAAATGAAAAAATAGGATATACCTTAAAGAAGAAATTAAAAATTCATTTAATTGAAAATCTTTTAAACAAAATTGTTGAATACTCAAGCAAAGAAGAATCATTTTTAACCAAAATAAGCGATTTTCATAAAAAAAATTTCACTAAAGAAGATGAAATTTGAACAGATGAATTTTTATTTTAAACAAAAAAACTAATTGAAAAAAAGTTAAATTGTCATCCGAAAAATATTCCAGTTAATTTTTCAAGCCCAAAATATGAATTTTCAACCAAAAATAAGTTCCTAAAAAATGAATGAAATTTCATATCCCAAAAGACGAATTTTTTTAACCATAAATAATCAATTTTTAACAAAATAGGTGAATTCTCAAACAAATAGTTGCATTTTTATCCCAGAAAAATAAACTTTGTGCTACAACAGAGACAAGAAACAGTCTTGCTTAATTTTGAACGGAAACGTTGCAGTTTTGTCCAAGTAAAATAAGAATTCTACTAAAACTATCGAATTTTCAAATTAAATGATAAATTTTTATCCAAAAAGATTTCAGTTAATTTTTCAACACAAAAATCCGAATTTTAAATAAATAGTCAATTTTCTAGGAAGCAGTTAAATTTTCAACAAAACAGTTGTATATTTTTATCTAAGTGTCACGCAACACATATATTAAAAAAGATGAATTCTCAAATGAAAAATACAAATTTTCAGAAAAATAGTATCGTAGTTTATATTTCAATAAAAAGATTAAATTTATTTAAAAATAAAGGAAAAGAATTTTAAACCCAAAAAGACGAATCTTCAACACATAAAGATTTTTCACTCAAGAAAGAGATACAATTTTGTAAAAATGGTTGAAACTTCAAGTCGCAAGGCGAATTTTTCATATGAAAATTAAATTAAAAAAAAAATATGACTTTTCAGACAAAAATTAATTTTTCACAAAACTGATGCTTTTTTACACAACAAAAATAAAATTTCAAACCCGGAAAATTTTTTTTTTTCAAAAGATAAAATCTTCAACTGAAACTATAAATCTTAAAGAAAAAAATGATTTCTTAACAAAGTGATTCAGTCAAATCTTTCCAAAAAAAATAGCTGAACACGCAAGCAAAGAAGATTAATTTTTTACTAAAAAAGTAATTTGCATTAGAAAATGACATTTCTACTGAAAAAGATGATTTTTTAAATCAAAAAGATAAATTTCAAAAAAAAGTTTATTTTTCTACTTGAAAAGATTTCTCTTGAATTTTTGCTTTCAAAATATGAGTTTTTAAACCAAAAATAACTTTCTAAGAAAGAAATTAAGTTTTTAATTTAAAAAGACGAATTTGTAACCAGAAAGGGTGAGTTCTCAACAAAATTTTTGAATTCTTTACAATTCAGTTAATTTCTTTGCAGAACAGATAACATTTGTCTCAAAATAGATCAATTTTTATGTAAACAATTTTGTAGAATAATTTAATTTTCATTCAAAAAGTTTCCAGTTGATTTTTAAAGTTCAAAATATGAATTAAAAAAAAGTTTCTAAGAATAAAATTGAATCATTAATTTAAAAAGACGGATATTTTCATTCAAAGCAGGATGCATTTTTAACAGAATAGATTATTTATTGAAAATAGTTGAATTTTTCAATGAAAGATAGAATTCGTAATTAAACAGAGGAAGTTTCAATAAAAATCGACAAATTTCATTTTTATGTTGAATTTTCAATAAAATAGTTGTTTTTGTATCTATGAAAGATAAAATTTCTATAAAGACAGATGAATTTTTAATTAAAAAGAAAATAAATATAAGAAAATAGTGGAATTTTAATAAGAAAGGATTTTAGTTTTCTTTTCAACAACAAAATATTAAATTTAAACGAAAAGTAAATTATCTACAAAATAGTTTAATTTTCAACAAAGCAGCAGAATTTTCTACCGAAAAATTTTACCATTAAACAAAATTGTAGAATTTTCAACGAAATAGTTGCATTTTTATGAAAGAAAATATATAAATTTCTGCTAAAGCAGGTGAACTTTAAAGTCAAAAAGACAAATTTTTGAAAAGGAGTTGAATTTTCAAACGAAAAGTTGCATTTTATTTAAAAAAGAAGAAATTTCTTTTAAAACATATGAATTTTGGAGAAAAAAACTTGAAAAAATATTTAAATTTTCATTCAAAGAAGATTCGAGTTCACTTGCGAATATCCAAATATTTGTAAACAATACGTGCATTTTTTAATAAAATATTCGAACTTTTAACATTTAGATCCAACAAAAATAAAAATCCTACTAAAAGAGGTGAACCTTTAAATCAAAAAGACAAATTTTCAAAAAAAGATTGGAATTTTCATCCAAAAGATTTGAATTGACCAAAAATACGAATTTAAAAAAAGTTAAATTTTCTAGGTAATAGTTGACTCGTCAACAAAGTAGTTATATTTTCATCCAAGGAAGATTAAATATATCTACTAAAAACATAATCTCCTAAATCAATAAGAGAAATTTGTAGAAAACATATTTTTCTTCCAAAATAAATTTCATTTGTTTCATCTGCAACAAAATATCAATTTTAAATAAAAGATTGATTTTTTAACTCAAAAAGACGAATTTTTTCAAAGCAGTTGAATTTTCAACCACAAAAGATGTGTAATTGAGAAAATTGCTAAATTTTCAACTAACTAATAACATTTAGAACTTAAAAGATAATCGTCAGGTGAAAGTCCTTCCCAATTAGCAAAAATTGCGTATATGAATAGAGTACCCCCCCCCCGCTTCCGAAAAAAATCGTAACAAAAAGTCTCGACCCCCTCCCTCCATGTAGCTGTTACGTAATTTAAGTACGGTCACTTATGGATGGATTATTTCAGTTTAGAACTCGTCTATTTTGTATAACAAGTGGATTAAGCCAAATTACACTGTATTACGTGAATTATCTTGTATTATGCGGATTATGTTGGATTACAAGTTCGGCTGAATGAGTGGATTAGCTGATTACACAGGCACACGAAAAAAAAGGTCTTATCCAGCGAACGAGATAAACATTTCTATAAGTTTTTGGAGTCGCTGAATCCGAATCCAGGGTTTATTTGACTCGGAGTGGTCTCATTCCATTCATAACATTGAAAAAATAATAATTTAAACACCGAAACACCCTTACGCCCACCTGCAAGGCAGCGCGCCTTCGCTGGCTTCGTTACCTGAACAAATTTGAGAACGAATCATTTTATACATCCACTTTCGGGGAAGTTGTCATCGTGACAGTATCTGTCAAGGTAGCAGGGTTTTTTGCTAAAGACTGATAGCCATGCTAAAAGAATGACTAATAAAATCTATGTACCGGACGCCGAATGCAAACAATTAATGTCCGGAACGGATTTCAATGTTTCAATTTTTGTTTAGGTTACGAATGAAATGCGACCTCGCTGAGTCAAATGACCTTCAAATTTGAACACAGCGACTCTGAGAACATATAACCGTTTCTGGGCGTTTCCATGAATGTTCCAACTTTCATCTTTTTTTTGAGGTTAGGAACGAAATGCGACTTGACCGAGTCAAACCAACCCCGGATTCGGATTCAGCAACCCCAAAAACGTATAGAAATGCTTATCTCGTCTAGTGGACAAGACCTTTTTTTTGCGTGTGACTGTGTTACCAAAGTTTTTTTTTCTGTATTTGATACGCTCAGGGCAACAGCGAACTAAAAAAAAAAGTTGCGGAAAAGAGAAGTAAAAATACGCGAGAGCAAAAACGACCTAGAATTAGCCAAGAGGTAAAACTACACAAGAATGAAGGGAGCAGATTCCCCCCACTTTCCTGCTGCAAAGACCAGCCTCGTGTAAAGCCGAAAATGCGCGAACACGAATACGATTTTTAACGAACGAAATGAATTCTTAATTAAAATAGATGAACTTTAAACAAGAAGAATAAATTCTTACCAAAAGAAAGATAATTTTTTAACTGAGAAAGATCAATTTTCTTACAAAAAGAAACAGCAAATTTGTTAATTAAAAAAATACATTTTTAACCGATAATGATACAGTTAAATTTTTTAATTCGAAAAACTAATTTTCAACAAAATATTAGAATTTTAAAAGAGACCAAATTAATTATTTTTAAACAAAACAGATACTTTTTGAAACACAAAGAATAATTTAATTTAAAAAAAAACATGAACCTTTAATAACTGAAAGCAGTCCATTTTTTAGCAAAAACAAATCTAACACAATAGTTCAATCTTTAACGAAAAAATATATAAATTTTCAACTAGAAAAGATCAATTTTAAATAAAAAATGATACAGTTAAAATTGAAGTATTAAAAAATGTTTTTTCAACCCAAAGAATCGAATTTTTAATAAAGGTATTAAATAATCAACAAAAAGAATGAATTTCTTTTACTAAAATACATGAATTTTCAAACAAAAACGATAATTTTCTACTATAAAATAAGATTTTTCGAATGAAAAACAGTGGTAAAAAAATCAATAAAATTGTCAAATTTTTAACTTGAAAATTAATATTAAAACTAAAAAAACAATTATTTAACCAAACATGTAATAGCTCATTTTCAGTTTAAAAATGATTTTTTTTTCGACGGAAATAATGATTTTTTAACTGAAAAATATAATTTTTAACAAAAAATTTAACAGTTGAATTTTAAATTCAAAATTTAATATTTAACAAAAAGAAAACAATCGAATTTGCTACAGATTAGAAGTTTGAACAAAGAAGTGAATACACAAACAACAAGAATAATACGCTACCAATTGGATGGATTTTTAATCATATACATACTTGAATTTGAATCAAAAAAGATACATTTTTAACAAAAAATGTAATTTCTACATGTTTAGCAAAAAAATTAATAAAAAAGCAAAAAGAAATTAATTTTAAAATGGAAAGAAGAATTTTCAAAACAAATAAAATTTTACTAAAAAGCCGAAATTTCCACTAAAACAAAATTCTCTTTCAACCAAAAAACAATGAATTTTTAATCAAGGAAAGTAATTTTCAAATAAATATTTATCTTTGAAAAGACGTTTCACACAAATTAATTTGCAAAAAAACGAATTATCTATAAAATAGGTAGTTTTCAACCAAGAATGCCATCGTAACATTTTCAATCAAAAAAATAATTTAAAAATTACGAATTTACCAAAAAAAATTTAACCAGATAGTTAAATGTGTTAACGAAAAAAGATTTTTCAACCAGGAAGGGAATAGTTTAATTTTCAGCTGAAAAAATTTTTTTAAAGAAAATCATCATTATTTTATACCAAAAATATTAGTTTTTAAACAAAAAGGAAAAAGTTTCTACCAAAAAGACGAACTTTCAACTGAAAAAAACAAACACTTTCTAATTGAAAATTTCATTTTATGCTCAATTTTTCAGTGGGAACAATTGAATTTCAACACAAGAATAACATACAAAAAAAAAGAATTTTCAACCAAAATGTATATTCTGTTTCTGTAAAAAAAGTTTAAATAAGTAGATGAAAAATCATCATTCTATCGACAAAAAACGAGTTCACTACATTAGTCGATATCATAACAATGGATTTCAATATTTATTTGAAACAATTCGTTTTGCAAAAAAAACATCTGTTCCGTTAAAGTACTTTATTTTGACCTACGCATTTTTCTAAAAGTTCATATTTTTTTCTTTTTGGACTTAAAAAGCCTTTTTGATTGAAAAATGATTTTTGAACTGAAAATTTAACTGTTCCATTTTTTGTTAAAAATGTATCATTTGTAGTTGGAAACTCTACTATGTAGTTCAAAAATCGCCTTGATTGATAGGAAATTATTCTTCTCGTTTGAAAATTTATCTATTTGTATTAAAAATTCAGTTCTTGGGTTATAAATTTTACTCTTACGTTGAAAATTAATTTTGTTCTTGTTGAATATTTTAATATTTTGTTATAACTTCTTTTTCCGATTAATAATCATATTTTTACTGAAAATATAACTATTCCATTTTTGGCTGGAAATTAAACTTTTTTTTAAACACTTTCTTTTTTAGTTGAAAATTCAACTGTGTAGTGGAAAATTCATGTATTTTGTTGAATTTTCGTCTTTTTTATAAGAATATTATTCTTTATGTTTGTACATTAATTTCTTTGGTGAAAATGTAACTATTATTTTGTTAATTCGATTTTTTAAACTAATTTTTTCAACTGAAAATGTAACTGTTCATGTTTTGTTTAAAAAGGTATCTTTTTTAATTGAAAATTAACATTTTTCGTTGAAAATTAAACTATTATGTTAAAAAATCAATTTTAACTATTCTATTTTTGGTTGAAAACTTATTTTTTAAGATTGAAATTCATTGAAATTGCTTTCGTGTTTACTTCAAAATTCGTCGTTTATAGAGAAAATTAATTTCATTGGTTAAAAATTCATTTTGTTATCAGAATATTATTCTTTTTGTTTGTGCATTTACTTCTGTGCTTAAAAATTTGTCTATTTTGTTGTAAATTCGATTGTTTTTGTTGTTGTTAAAAACTCATTTTTTAAATTAAAGATTTAACTGTTTCATTTATGGTCTAAAATTTATATTTGATGCAAAAAATTAAGTTTTTTATTGATAATTCAACTATTTTGTTGAGAATATGATTGTTTTTGGGCTGAATAAAAATTCAACTGAGAATTTAATTATATAATTTTTTGTTAAAAACTTATCTTGTCAAGTTGAAAATGTATTTCTTTTTTCATTGAAAATTAAACTATTTGATTCGAAATCGTTTTTTTTTTGCTTGAAAATTGACCGTTTGCTATTAAAATTTCATATTTTAATCAACAATTCATTTCGTTCGTTGAAAAGACTGAATTGTATACTAAAAAAGGCATTTTTAGTAAAATACATGAACTTTGCACAAAAGAAATTTATTTTCCACCAAGTCTAATTTTCTATACGAAAATTAATGTTTAATCACAGTTAAATTTTCGACAAAAAAGATTAATTTTCTTGTGGAAATTGTTTTAAATTATTGAAATTCATTGAAAATTCCTTAGAATATTTCAAAACATTCTAAAATATTTAAAATCCTTTAAAATCTCTTGAAATTTTTCAAAGCTCTTGAAAATTCCTTGAATTTTTAAAAATACCCTAAAATATTTCAAATCCCTTAAAATCTGATACTAAATTATTGAAATCAATGGAAAAAATTCCTTGGAATCTATTAAAATATCCTAAGATATATCAAATCCTTTAAAATCTCATATTAAATTACTGTAATCAATTGAAAATTCTTTGGAACATTTTAAAATACTCTCAAATACTGCAATACCTTCCAAATATTTTGACATATCTTGAGCTTTATATTATTATTATTATTATTTATCAGCATTTGGAACTCGAAAGTTCATTGCCTCATCTACCCGAGACCGCCACGCGTCTCTATCCTGTGCATCATCCAT
>NC_046663.1:32638640-32640836 GCF_010883055.1 Belonocnema kinseyi | reverse complement strand
TAATTATAATGTTTTATATTAATATTAATGACTAGTTAATTATCTTTTAATAGAAATCGTTCAACTTTCAACTAAAACAATTAGTTTTATCCAAAAAAAGTAAATTGGGAATAAAATGCGTAAATTAAAAAAAAATAAAATACATGAACTTTGCACAAAAGAAATTTATTTTCTACCAAGATTAATTTTCTATACAAAAAGTTAATGTTTAATCGTTGTTAAATTTTCGACAAAAAAGATTAATATTCTTGTAGTTAAAAAAACATTTTTTTTAAAGAAAAACAAAAAGAATTTTGTAGAAAGGAGTTGAAAATCCTCTAATATTTAAAAATCCTTTAAAACCTCTTGAAATTTTTTAAAGGACTTGAAAATTCCTTGCAATTTTAAAAATACCCTAAAATATTTTCGAATCCTTTAAAATATTATAATAAAATATTAAAATCAATGAAAAATTCCTTGGGATCTATTAAAATATTCTAAAATATAAAAAAATGTTCAAAATATCAAATTAAAATACCGTAATCAATTGGATAATCCTTGAAACATTTTTAAATACTCTCAAATATAGCAATTCCTTCAAAATATTTTGACATGCCTTGAACTTTTTTAAAAATATTTTTGAAGTATTTTTGAATTTTCTTAAATAACCCTTCTAAAATTTCTTTAATTCTTTGAAATTCCTGTAAATTATAAAAATAAATTGCAAATTCCTTGACATCTTTTAAAAAATCCTCAAATATTTAAAATCCTTAAAAATCTTTTGAAATCTCTTGAAATTTTTTAAAGCTCTTGAAAATTCCTTGCAATTTTAAAAATACCCTAAAATATTTTCAAATCCTTTAAAATATTATACTAAAATATTAAAATCAATGAAAAATTTCTTGGAATCTATTAAAATATCATGAAATATAACAAATTTTTCAAAATATCATATTAAAATACCGTAATCAATTAGATAATCCTTGAAACATTTTTAAATGCTCTCAAATATAGCAATTCCTTCAAAATATTTTGACATGCCTTGAACTTTTTTAAAAATATTTTTGAAGTACTTTTGAATTTTCTTAAATAACCCTTCTAAAATTTCTTTAATTCTTTGAAATTCCTGTAAATTATAAAAATAAATTGAAAATTCCTTGACATCTTTTAAAACATTCTCAAATATTTAAAATCCTTAAGAATCTTTGGAAATCTCTTGAAATTTTGTAAAGCTTCAGATTGAAATTTAAAAAAGAGAAAAGTTTCAAAGCGTTAAATGTTGAAATCTTTGTAGATTAGAGTTTTGAAAATGGGATCAATAAAAATTCAAAGCTTTCGAAATTTAATTTTCAAAAATTTACAAATATTCAATAACAATAATTTGGTATGGTAATTTAAGATGGGACTCAAGTCTTCAAATGTTGGACTGTAAATTTGAAAGTTTATTTATAAAAAATTAATAATCATGAATAAACTGAAAGCGTTCATAATTTAAACGTATGGTATTCAATTGGGCAATCTGTAAATAAAATTATTTTCAGACTGAAATTTCGAAAACAGAAAAATTTCAAAATGTTAACAATTTTAATGTTTGTAGATTAGTTAAACTATTGAATTATATATTTTAACATACTTTTAAATTTTGAACGCTTTCAATTTATTTATGATTATTAATTCTTGGTCAATAATCTTCTGAGTATACAATTCAAATTTTGAAGACTTGAATTCCATCGAGTCGAAGATTATTCATATTTCATAGTTGAAAATAAAATATTGAAAGTTTTGAATTTTTATTGATTCCATTTTCAAAACTATAATCTACAAATATTTCAATATTTAACGTTTTGAAATTTTTCTGTTTTCTAAATTTCAATCTGTAGCTTTTAAAAATTTCAAGAGTTTTCAAAAGACTTTTAAGGATTTTAAATATTTGAGGATATTTTAAAAGATGTCAAGTAATTTTCATCTTATTTTTATAATTTTAAGGAATTTAAAAAAATTTTAAAGAAATACTTTAAAAATATTTATATAAAGCTCACTACTTGGTGGGTACCTATCACTACTACGTAGCGCGTCCTCAGGTTGCAGATAGAGGAAAGGCCCCTGAGGTTAAATACCCCTGAGGTTAACTGCGAATACAAGAATAAGCAGTCGCGGACAGCCGATAGGAACCAGTCGTGGGTGTGGTGAGCCCACATTGGTATAAATATGTACACA
>NC_046663.1:32617265-32638540 GCF_010883055.1 Belonocnema kinseyi | reverse complement strand
TTGAAAAAACATAACCTCAAAATCGAATCATGCATGAAATTAAGAATCACGCGAAACATCAGAATCGCCAATTTCTTTAATTTCTTTCAAAAGGGGAATCTAGATATAAACAGAAGACCTATGGTGGGGGTAAATATTAGGCTCGATCTGGCAGCTCTGGGAGTAGCTGATTAGATCTTTATTCGTGAATTCGGGTGAGCTCGGTTCATGTCCGCGCATTTTCGACTTTACACGAGGCTGGTCTTCGCAGCAGGAAAGTGGGGGGAATCTTCTCCCTTCATTCTTGTGTAGTTTTACCTCTCGGCTAATTCTTAGGTCGTTTTTGCTCTCGCGTGTTTTTACTTCTTTTTCCGCAACTTTTTTTTTTAGTTCGCTTTTGCTCTAAGCGTGTCAATTGGAATGTTCGACACTATTTCATAATGATTCAGAATACATCAGAATAGTTGGGAAAGTTTCAGATATTTTAGGAATAACTTGAAATATCTGGAATATTAAAAAAAATGATACCTTGTGTGTTTGGATTTCCTTTTTGCTGCTGTGATCCACCAAATAGAGGGAGCGTCCCGTGGGGCTTATAATCAATTGACGAATTGAAACCATCTCGGTTCTGACTTTGAGAATTTTGGATCGTCCCTGCAGGCGAAACATTTTGAAAAGGGTTTTCACGCTCTATCCTGCTGTTGGCTAGAACTTGCGATAATTCTGTAAAAAGACAAATGTGAAAAAATGTATCCAAAACTCACTTTATCTGGTCTAAATAATCTTATAGATTGTGACCTGCTTGGCTTAGTTCTATAGTAGATCGTGGCGCAAGAGGTCGGTCTCCACGTATATATTCAACATGATTCATCGCTGGACTTAAATGATATTGCGGAGTCCAAAGCGGAACATGGCTAGGGAAGTTGACTATTTCACTTGTGCCTTCATTATTTCCAGAAGACTTTTTTCGAGTTGAAGGTTTTTTTCTAAATGATGCTTCTGTAATAAGAAAAATACACAATAGTACAGATACAGCTTATCATATTAAAAACAAATGATCAAGATCTTGATCGAGAAGTAAGATAATGATTATGATACTTACCACTTTCGTTCAGGAAAAGAATAAAGTTTAGAACCAGAGCACCAAAGAAGAGCCTCATTCTCTTCCAACGTAGATTAAACTTGTTTAGAGTCTTTTATGTGTGAGCTGTTGAATTTTTAGGGAACAGCTCTCTAATGTATATATACTACTTGTTTGTAGATAGTGGAGAGGAAAATAGGTGCGGCTGTTACACAATCAAATTTGTTGAAGCGGATGAAAAATTAGGGCGATGTCTCCATAACGTTTTATTTATTTTCCTTGACATTTTCCTTTATCTCCGAATATAACGAAATGCTACACACATGTTCATTGCTATATAAGTGTATTATAATTAAAGGGCCAAAACTTCATTGACATCTCTTTATTTCAGATACCATATTTGGCGTAATGTTATTATTATTACATTTATTATGTGTATATTAGGGTAATGCACTCTCCAAAAAACAACAAGAATCGAAAGACCAAATTTGGACCACAAGAAGCAAAAAAAAATGCTCCCATAGTAATCTGAAAAGATAAAAAAAAATTTCGGCCAAAAATAAAAAAGAGGAAAAATAAATAAAAAGGCAACCAACCACATTCCGTACCTTATTATTTTTTCTTTCGTCCTTTTTATTTTTTACTATTATAAAGTAAGAATAAAAGAACATTTACAATAAAAATTAATAATAATATTTCCAACAACACACCCTTCGCAAAAGTGTTCGTTTTCGGAGAAAGAAAATCTGTAATTTTTTTCGAATTTCGAATATTAAGGCGTGCCATCGGGTACTTCAAAATCCTATTTAATTAACATGGGGAAATTTTGAATTTTTGAAAAATTGAACTCATGTTCCAGGGTTTCATCGAAACCTGACAAACTTTTTAGGGATTGAAGAGCAGTATCTACGAAATCAAACCATACTAATAACTTTTGTTTTAAATCCAAATTATTTTAACAATTATTTATTCCAAAAAAATTAAAAAATGACGGAATTTTCTTGTTTAAATGCAATATTTTGTCATTGATTGGAGAATTAAATTTTTCTAAAAACATTATGAAATTATTTAAACAATTATTTATTGCACACTTTGTAAATTTCTAAAAATTAAACCACAGACTTTCACTTTTTTTAAATTCGTATCCTATGCTACATTTTGTTAAAAAAAAATTTATTGTTGTTTTATTTTTGTCCAAAGGGAAAGGGAAATTTTTTTCTTTTCTTTATTAGAGGAAAAGAAAGGAAAAAGGTTTTTTTTGTGAGTTTGCAATAGAACAATTTTATGCTGGTTGGCCAAATTTGATTGCTAGATTCTTGGTTTTATTTTCAGGAATTCTTGACATTAACTTGATTATTGGACGTCAAAAGGGATTTTAAATTTGATTTTAATCTTATCTAAATTTCTTAAATTTTAATTTAGCTGACTTGGTTTAAAGGTAATTTCTATGTCAGGTTTATTTTATTTGTTTTTTGTCTTGATAAGAGTGCTGTATGAGTGACGAAACCTTGGTAATTATTTTTTTTGTGTTATTTATTGTGATTTATTAAGAATATAAATGAAAAAGAGAAAAGAAATAAAAAAGACAAGGGAGGGTATTTTGTTGCTTACCTTCTCATTTTTCTTTCCTCTTTTTTATATTTGTCTGAAGGGAAAGGGACATTTTTTTCTTTTCTGTTTTAAGGAAACATAACCGGAAAAGTTTTTTTTTAGATAGCAATGGGAACATTTTATGGTGATTGTCAAAATTTGGTCATTAGATTCTTGGTATTGTTTTCAGAAATTCTTCACATTAACTTGATTATTAGACCTTAAAAAGCATTTTAAATTTGATTTTAATCTCATTTAAATTTCCTAATTTTTGATATATTTTTTAAAATGTTTAACCAATTTCTATTTGCTTAAGCAATTTAATTTTCTAAAGCAGTTATCTTTCGATAACTAAAAAAATTAAATAAAATAGAACACATACAATTATTTTTCTGATTGTGCAATGTAATAAAAGAATATAGGCAATATTTTTCAATTTTTTAAACGTATATAATTTGTTTAAACAATTATTTTAACAAAATATTTTTAAAAAATTTTCTTTTCTGAATTCAACATAGAATTGAATGATTTAGAGTAGTAAATTTAAAGAAAAAAGATTATAATTAATCGTATAAGCAATAACATAAGCTTTTTAGCAGAATCTACTGCTCCTTGAAATCATTTAATATTAGACGTAACTTAGAAAATACGGTTTTGAAACTATGTTTGGAAAAGTAATTATTCAAACAAATTACATTCGTTTAAACAATTAAAAAGTGGTTAATGTATTCTTTCTATAAACTATACAGTTACGAACGTAATTGTATGTGTTATATTTTATTATATTTTTTTAGTTATCAAAAGCAATTGCTTGAGGAAATACATATTGTTTCAACAAATATAAAATTTTTGAAACTTGAAAGAAATGTATCAAAATTATATAATGATTAAAAAAAACGTAGCATAGGATTCTAATTCAAAAAGAAAGTTAATATCTGTGGCTCAATCTTTAGAAATTTTGAAAATAGCTAATAAATAATTGTTCTAATAATTAGATAATGTTATTAGACAAAATTTACCACTCCAAAAAATGACAAAAGATCACAACGTATTTATTTACAGATAGAGCTGGAAAATGATTTCGAGATTCGACCAATCATTCTTCTCTGACCAGTCGCTATGACGTATTTCTTTAAAGAGGGAGCTGGAAAAGGGTTTCGAGATGTGACCAATCACTCTTCTGTGACCAGTTGCTGAGACGCTTTTCTTGAAAGAGGGACCTGGAAAATAGTTTGGAAATTCGACCAATCACTCTTCTGTTTCCAGTCGCTAAAAAGTATTTATTTAAAGAGGAAGCTGGAAAAGGGGTTCGAAATGTGATCAATTACTCTTCTGTGACCAGTCGCTGAGACGAATTTCTTGAAAGAGTGAGCTGGAACAGGGTTTCGACAATTGACCAATCACTCTTCTGTGAACAGCCGCTGAGACGTATTTCTTTAAAGAGGGAACTGGAAAATGGTTTCGAGATGTGACCAATCACTCTTTTGTGACCAGTAGCTAAAATATGTTTTTTTAACGAAGTAGCTGGAAAAGGGGTACGAGATTGGACTAATCACTCTATTGTGACCAGTTGCTAACACTTATTTTTTATAGGGGGAGCTGGAAAACGGAATCAGGATGTGAGTGATCACTCTTCCATGACCAACTGCTATAACGTATTTTTCTAAAGGGGGTGCTGGAAAAGGTGTTCGAGATGTGACCAATCCCTTTTCTGTGACCAGTCGCTAAAACGTAATTTTTTAAACGTTGAGCTGGAAAAGGGGCTCATTATTTGACTAGTCACTCTTCTGTGCCCAAATACTAAAACGTAATTTCTTAAAGGGGGATCTGAAAAAGGGGTTCGAGATTTGTCCAATCATTCTTCTGAGATCAGTCGTTTAAACGTATTTTCTTAAGGGTGGAGTTGGGAAAGGGGTTAGTGATTTGACTAATCACTCTTCTGTTGACAAGAATTTTTAAAATTCAGAAAACCATGGCTTGCTAACTTTATACCAAGAAATTTTTTTTTTTTAAATACTAAAGTTTGTTTAAATAATGTATGCAAAAATCTAATTATCAATATGAAGTTGAATTATAAATCATTTTGATTTAAAATACTACAAAACAATAATTAACATAATTTGTACAGGTAATTATATATAATGCCTAGAGATTATATAGAAGGCCTAGGCAATGTATACAATAAGTAATCAATTAAATAATTTTCCTAAAATCACTGAGCATTATATAGAATGACAAGGGATTATATAGAATGCCTAGGCAATGTATATAATAAGTATTTATTTACAAACTTTGCCTAAAATAGCCAGATTTTAAATACAATGCCTAGGGATAATACATAATACCGGGATTATATATTTTGCATATAACATATTATATTGCATGATATTATTATTATGGCTAGTAAAACTCACCAGAATCCAACAAGAAAGATGCAACATCTGAATCTTATGATATTGTTTTTTTTTTTGAGAAACGAGTTTTAATATTTTTAATTGTTGCTTTTAAAGAGAATTTATAATAAAATTAATTTATGAAAGAAACATTTATTCATTTAAAAATATCCCAGTGCACTATAATTAATGTGAGTGGAGTAATTTTAGCCATGATAGTTAATGTTTGCTTTCCAAAACAAATTTTTCAATCATGTGATGAGAAATATTTAAAATGTTGCAGACTTCACATCCTACAACCCTCTGAACACCTAGCGTATAAAGTTGATATTTCACCAAAATAGACAATTACATTTTTTCATACAATTTAAAAAGGTGTCATATTTTATAGAATCGTTTTTAGCTGAAGAGGTTAATTTTTAACCAAAGAGATACATTTTATGTATAGATAAATTATTATGTATAGATTAATCATTTTTATCACACAGTTGCATTTACATCTAATTAATTGCATTCTTAATCAAACAAGATCAATTCTGTCCCAAATGGGAATTGTTTTTAACAAAAGAGTTGGGTTTTCAAACTTAAAAGCTAGGTTTTAAACACAACTGGGAGAATTTTCTGCCAAAAGAGATTATAAAAAAAAATAATATTCAACCAGTTAGTTTCATTTAGAAACAAATAGTAGCCTATTGAAAATAAAGAAACACATTTTTAACAAAAAATTTTAACTTTTAAAATAATGGTAAAAATTTCGAAAAAAGAAAATCCAGAAAATAAGAATTCTGAAGCAAAATTATAATAGTGAACTTTTTACAATAAAGAATAATCTTTTCACCAAAAATAGTTGAATTTGCTCATTGGGTGCTATTGTTGCAGAACCAGAGTTTTATTTAAACCAAATAATAAAATTAAAGCAAATAAATTAATAAAACGACGCACAATATAAGTAATAGTATATAATAGGTCATTGTTTAAAATTGTTCAGATTTCTGATATCTGATAAACTGTGCGATTTGCAGATGTTTGCATTCTTTAATTCAGAATATTTTATTCAAAAATATATTTAAAAATTGATAATAGTCAACTAAAACAACTATTGAAGCTCCCTTTTATGGTCTTGATACTTTTCTTTTTCCGTTCTTCTTGGCAGTGACATTGTGGGCGGTCCGAGCCGAGAATTCGATCGCGAATATAATTCGTTTCTCGAAGCATTTGAGAAAGATCTGAGGCCTCGAATGCACAACGTAGACAGTTTTCAGAAAATTGCAGTTCCAGAAAATTGGACACTTCTTGTCTTGGACAATTGGCTCTATCTCCCGGGTTGGGGCCAACACAATATATATTATATTTTGAACAACAAAAAAAGATTAATTTTCCACTGAAAAATAAAAATGTTTCAGGACAAGATGATTTTTCACCGGAAGAGTTTTACTTTGCAACCAAATCGAGACGAATGTTTAAAAATCATTCAATTTAAACAAAAAATTATAATTTTCAATCTACAAAGATGAATTTGAAGTAAAATAATCAGTTAAAAAAATAATTTAATAAAACTGAAGCAGCTGCATTTCTAACAAATTTTTTGTGAATCCTAAAGAAAAAAAAGAAGAATTTTTTATAAGACATTTAAATTTTCAGACAGGAACTTTTCTAAAAAAAAATGTTACTTTTCAACCGAATGTGTAATAATAAATTTAGAGATCAAAAAATCAAGTTTCTGCGAAACGAGCCACATTTTCACCAAAGTACGTCAGTTTTCCACTAATGCCTACCAAATTTTACCCTATAATATGTTTGTTAAATTTTCGACTAATAAAATAAGTGTTTAACAAATAAGTTCGAATTTCAATCAAGTGGTAGAATTTAAAATTACAAAATATTATCTCTCAATACAAATTTAAATAGCAGACCTTTTAATTAAAAAGAATTACTTTCTTATTAAAAATAGTTGAATTTCCTCATTCAATTCTGAAAATTCATCTTGCTTAGGAAATTCCCCTACATGCGTGAATGGCGGATTGGAAAATAAATAAGGATATATGACACTTTAGTGATTATTATTTATTTTCCTTGAAATTGTTTTTAATCTTCCGCTATATTTTCGGGGTCGAGGCGCCATTGAAATAACTATTTTTATGGCAAATAATACATTTTCGACGCTTATGTTTGAAAGCCTATTTTTGGTTAATTTAATGGTTTTATCAGGCATATTTTTCATAATAATATCATATCTGCCAATTATTATAATTTTGCTCCCTCTAAAAATAAATTCTATTCAATATTTATGATTGAATAAGTAAATTTGAAAGTTAAAAATGTAACTATTTAGTTCAAGATTTATCTATTTTGTAAAAAATGAACCTTCCTTGGCATTTCTAGTTTAAAATTCATCTTTTAAACAAATTTCAGCTTTTTTGGTTTATTTAATTTAACTGTTCAAAACTTGATAATTTTTATTTAAAATTTTTTTAAAATTTTTTATTGAAAAATTAACTAATCAATGTTTGGTTGAATATTTATCTGACTTTGTTGAAAATTGAAGTACCTTGTTGACCATTTTTCTTCTTTCTTTGCAAAAAATGAATCTTCTGACTTGAGAATTCAATTCTTCCGTTAAAAATTCATTTTTTGAATAAACATTTTTCAGTTGAGTAAAAAATTTGTCAATTTAATTGTAAATTGATGTAACTGCTTTGTTGAGAATAAGATTTATTTAAATAAAAATACGTATTGTAGTGAAAATGTTTGAACTTTCTGGGTTCAAAATGAAACTATTCTTGATCTTCTTGGGTTAAACATTAAACAATATTTTGTTTAAAATTCTTATTTTCCGGTTGAATTTGACTGTTGTTAATTAAAAAGTAAAATCTTATTTTGGGTGAAATTTTCAAATTATCAACCAACTTGATGAATTTTCCTATAATTTTATTCATCTTTAACCAAAAAAGATGATTTTTGAATGAAAAAAATCAATCTTCATTAAAAAAAGTTAATTTTTATCGCAACAGTCGAATTTATAAATAAGTGGCAAAAAACAACATTGTTGGATTTTTGTTCGACGAACTTGAATTTTCACCAAAAATGGTTTTAGTTTTTTTATTGGATTGTATTAATTTGTTGAAAATGTGTCTTTTAGTTAAACTTAACTGTTTTATATTTTAAATAAAAATATTTGTTGTTCAAATGTCAACTATAACATTTTTTGTAAAATATTTATGATTTTGGTTCAAAATTAATTTTCTTGGTCGTGAAACTATTTTGTTGAAGGAAAGTAATAATAATATCCAATTTTTAACAAAAAATGTAGTACAGGGTTTAAAAAACTGTATCATATTATCTAAAGAATTCACATATTTAATATTTTTCAATTGAAAATTCAACTATTCGATTTTAGGTTTATGTTTATCTTCTTTAGCTAAAAAGTTAACTATCTTGTTCAAAATTCGACTTTATTGCTGACAATTAATGTTCTGGGTTAACGATTGAATTCTTTTGTTGAAAATTTATTATTTCAAGTGAAGATTTATCATTGGAAATTATATCACTTTTGTGAAAAATTCATGGAAGTTTTTTTTTGAAAGTGGTTTTTTTTTCTTTTTTTTAAAAAGAAAAATACATATTTTAATGAAATGTTAACTATTACATTTGTAACTGAATTTTTAGTAGTATTTTTAGTAGCTTTTTAGTTTGGAAGTTACATGATTTTTTTAAACATTCATGTATTTTTGTAAAAATTGTTCTTTTTTCGATACAAACTTAATTTTTGAACTAAAATTGTAAATACTTCAGTTAAAATATTTTAAAATAAAAAATTCAACTATTCCATTCTTGGTTAAATAATTATCTGCTTTAGCTGAAAGTATTCTTTTTTGCATAAAATTAATCTTCTGGGGTAAACACGTATTTTGTAATTCAATTTTTCATGAAGAACCATTCTATGGCATTCACTCAAAAGTAAAAGAACTCCTATTTGTCATATATAAATAAAGTTGGGTAAAAATTAATTTTGGATCACTTAAAATATGTTAAATTAAAAATAAATTCTTTCTAAATAAATTCGCAAATAAATTTTGGCAGTTTCAGTGAATAAAACTACCAATAATCTTTTATTTTTAGCCCTAGGAAATTTTATATTCAATTTTTAAATAAAAATTAGGAAGTGAGCAACTTTACTCTGTTTGATGGTACTCTATTATAATAAACACAATTAATAGACAAGAAATTACCATAAATACAATATTTTCTGTGATAAATATATTATTTTAAAAAGTAATACATAAAAAAACATAATTTGAAAACAAAAATATTTGCATTATATGAAGATGTTTACTAATAGCACTGAGTGTGACTTAACAAAGCTACTGCATTATTATTTTTTTATTAGAATTATTTTCGTGAGCTAGATCCTGCCACTCCATGACCATTCCAATTAGCAAAATTAGGACCCTTATTAGGAATACGACTTTGATCATGTTGGCGAGGCCTATAACCTTGATCCTCTAGGTAAGGATTAAAGCTGCTTTTCGAATTATAAATTAAGTCTGGTTCAAAATCTCTGTAAGGATTTGCCGGAAGTTGAGAATTCTGTCTGGATTGAGCATGAGAAACAGTAACATTTTGCTCCTTTTTTCATGTGAAAAAACTGTTGATATTTACGAAAATCATTATATCTGATCCAAACGATCTGGTCGTTGATCGAAGTTCTTGATTTTCCAAGTATAAAAAAAAATACAGTATTATTTATATGTTCCTAGAGTAATAGGATCAAATATAATATAGCCATTAAAATTCGGGTCAGCGGAATTGCTGAGTTTTCAGATACAAAATTTATTTTATTGAAAAAACTATTTTTTAACAAAATAGTGAAATTTTAACCTAAGCTGATAAATGCTGAACCTTCAAGAATTTTTTTGAAGTTGCTTTGTGTGTGACAAATTAAACTGTTTTTTTTTAAATCGTTTCTTTTATTTAAGAATTCAGTTACTTTAGTGGGCAATCAAACCAGTTAGTTCAAAAAATATGTATTTCATTAAAAATATAGTTATTTTCAATGGAAATAAATCTTTTAAATAAGATCTTAGCAACTCAATTTTTGATTGAAAATTGATCTCTTTATGTGGTAACTGCCAATTGCAATTTTCCTAAAAATCCAACAAAATTCTTAAAAACCAATTCTATTAGTGGTAAAATGCAGATGTGTCTATTTAAGGCAAAATAATCTAGTAGTTGTATCTAATATTTTACTGTACTAACAACTGTGACCTTGTGGTCAATTTTCAAGGTTATTTGAAGGTTAAAGTGAGTTTTCTGAATGGGAACCCCTATTTGTGACACCGGATTCAAAAAGAGTGGAAATTTTTACTTCTGAAAAAATAGGTTTTTATTCGTTATATTGACCTTTAAAAGGTCATCGTTATATATTGAAAGAGCGTTCAGAAGCTATTTTTGTTAAGCTATTGAGAATTCATAGCAGACAAAAGTGTGTGGGTAGGCTTGAGGGCTACCGATCTTGAAAATCTTGACCTTGAAGCAATGGGATTTATGGCAGACAAGCACTCTAAGCATTTTTTTCCCATTAATTATCAAAAGTCAAAAGAAAAAAGTTTCTCGGCAATTCTTCAACATTTAGGCTTGACCTTCTGAACGCCACTCTATAAAATTAAAAATGATCTTTTCGGACGTCAAATTTTCCGCTCATGCCAAATATGGTATCAAAAATAGGGACTGTCACTTTTTAAAAAACACTTTGACCTTTAAATGACCTTGAAAATTTACCCCAAGATCACAGGTATTAATGCAGGCAGATGGTAGATATAATATAGTAGATTAATTTTCAAATAATTAATGGAATTTTCAAACAAAAAGAATTAATTTTGAGTAAGACAGTTTATCCTCAAACAAAACCATGATTTTCCTAAAAGTGACAAATTTCCAAAAAGTAGATTAAGTTTTCACCAGGCAGTTTCTGTGGTTTTCCTATAGATTAGGAATGGACAATTTCAGAGTAGAACTAATTTATTTTGGATTACAAGTGGATTACGTGAAATTACTCTGTATTACCTGGATTATTTTGTATTACGCGGATTATGTTGAATTACTAATTTGACTAACTGAGTGGCGTAGCAGATTACCAAAGTTGTTCTCCCGTAGGAAAGCAAACATAATAATTAATGAGGCGGTTTCTTTATCTAATGGTATGAGAGAATATTTTTTAGTATTTCGTAATAATTCGGAATACATCAAAATAGTTAGGAAAATTTAAGAATTTTCGGGAATAACTTCAAATACCTGAAATATTAAAAATACTGGTACCTAGTCTGTTCGGGTTTATTCTTTGCTGCTCTGGTGCAGCAAAAAAAGGGGTAGCCCCGGTTTTAAAATAATCAATTAACCAACCAACATGTCCTTGCGGTGCGTGATTTTGGGAGTATTGTACTTGGTTTGGAATCTGATAATTTTTGATCATCTCTGGAGGTGAAGCACTTCGAGAAGAATGCTCTATCTTGATGTTGGTCACAAGTTCTGATAATTCTGTAAAAAGACAAATGTAAAAAAATGTGTACAAAACTCATTATATCTGATCCGGATATTCTTATAAATTTTGACCTGTTGAATTCATTCCTATAGATGATCGTGGCGCAATAGGTCGAATTCCACGAATAAATTCAGCATGATTCATTACTGGACTCAAATGATTTTTTGGTGCCCAAGGCAGAACAGGTCTAGGGAAGTTGACTATTTCACTTGTGTCTTCATCTTTTATAGAAGACTTTTTTCGAGTTGAAGGTTTTTCTCTACCTGATGCTTCTGTAACAAGAAAAATGTACAATAGTACAGATGTAGCTTATTATATTAAACAAAAATGATCAAGATGTTGATCGAGGATCCAGATAATGATTATGAAACTTACCACTTTCAGTAAGGAAAAGCATGAAGTTTAGCAGAAGAGCGCCAAAGAAGAGCTTTATTTTATTTTGAGGTAGAATAAACTGACTTGTTCAAATTTTCTTATTGGTAATCCAATGACTTTTGAAGAAACCACTCGATAATGTATATATACTACGCGTTTGTAGATAGCGGGGAGGAAAATAGGTGGGTCTATTCACACTTAATAGAGTTTTATTTATTTTCGTTTAAGCACCGTAAATTTTGAGGTAGCGGATGCCAAAATTAAAGCGATCTACACTCCATAACATTTTTTGTTTTACTTTCCTTGACATTTTCCTTAATCCACGAAAATAGCAAATGCTACACTTATGTTTATTGCTTCATAACTGCATTATATTTGGAGGGCCAACGCGGCATTCAAATAACTATTTTTATATCAAATACCACATTTCACACAATTTATTTCAGCTAAGCTCAATATCATAATATTCAGTCCTTCAGAGTTGAATTTGCTTTTTTATAATCTCTAAAGATTGTATCCCAGTGCCCTCCGTGAAAGTACAATTAGGCGTATTCCTTGCTAACCTCAGTGTCCACTTTACATAAATCTATTGTATCCTGGTTAGCTACTCTCTTTACTTTCACATCGACGCTTCCACTCCATAAAACAAGAAGCTCATCACTAGCGACTTGAACAATTTCATTCTCGTTCGAAAATCACCTTCGAACAACTATTTTCCTAGCACTTACACCTCCTTCGTTACTACATGTGCCCTCCTTACTCTTTCTTTTATATAAATATTTACTGCCTCATTTATCCGCAACATGAAGTTCTGCTACACAAACTCTTTTACCCCTCGCACAGACTTTCCCTTCTACTTTCACTCACCTGCCTTATCTCTTCTACCTACTTTCCTAAACACCATTACTTTGGATTTTTCCGCATTCAGCTCTAACCTATCCTTACCCATGTATCTTTTAAACTTCTTCATCATCTCATTCAAGACATCCGTGCTTTTTGCTAGCAGCACTATATCATCTGCATAGGAGAGTTACCACATCCTAACTTGTCCTACACTAACTGCTACTATCTCTCTGGCTAAACGTATAATCTTGCCTAAACACCCTATCCATCCAGAAAACTTCCGAAAATCCATCCACTCCTCTCACCTGATATTTCGGCTCTGCGTATACCTTCCATAAACATGTAATGAACACTTTCTTCAATTCCTTTCACTCCATCTTCTCCCAACACATCTCACTATCCACCGAAGGAAACTAGCCACTAAGATAAAAAAGGGAAAAACCTTGAATTCTCCTTCACTAATTCTCTATGCACTATGTGGTGAATGAAGTCGATTTTGTCGATTTTGCTCCTACCCGCCCTAAAGCCTGCCTGCGTCACCAGCAATATTTTTTTCTTTTTGATATCCTTTCGCAGCCCTACATCTCAGTTCAGCCTACCTCTCAGTTCAGCCTCTTCCTACATCTTGACTATTAAACAGCCACGCTTTCTTCTCTATCTCACCCAGACCTGCCGTCTTTGACTTTCTTGACTTCTGTATCTATTTCTCTATCTTCTTGCTATATAACCTCACCACCTCTGCCTCCCTCGTCCTTCTACTCTTATCATCCCTGTTTCCTGAATCTCGGACCTGACACGATACATCAAAAAACTCCCTCCACTCCACACTCTTTATCTTCTCGCTTATCTTCACTCTACGCTTCCTAAACCTATTTATTATCTAGCACACGCCGCCCAACCCCTGTTTTTTAACACTTTGAAACTCCTCTTTCACATCTTTCTCCTTTTTCTATTCTTTTTTCTTACACATCAATCTGAAATTCCTTCTCATTTCTACACACACCTCCCTTTTCGTATTTCATTCTTTTCAATTTTTTTACTTTCTTCTTGCCTTCGTTTTCTGTCTTTTTACATCTCCTATCCCACCATGGCCTTACCATTCCTTTGTTCTTCCTGAATATCTTCTTTTGCTCATACGCTTTCATTTTCTTTTCCAAATCCTCCCATAACTCTTCCAAATCTTTCCATATCTCTTCCACCGACTCCCATGCAAAGCCTTTATTTCCTAACTGCTACTGATCCTTCTCTCACCTTTCTAGTCCACCTCACCTCTACTTCAACGACACTTCTTTCTAACCTTGCCTTCCGACATTATCCTCCCTTATCCACAACCCTGATGCCTGATGGTCTGATTTTACCATCCTTTCCACAGGAAATCTCTCCGCCTTGTCTCACCTTTGCAAATCCATGACTACATAATCTATCACCAATACCTCTACGTTACTCATATAGGTGTAGTCTCTCGCTTCGTCCTCTGTTAACATACCATTTGGCACCACCCTGCTTCTAGCGTCCATCCAGTCTCCTTAGAATCTCCTCCTTCTTATTTATTATTTTATCCTTGGATTTGCTTCTGAATATTTTCCCTTCCTGCAAAGACTTTCCTACCTCCTATTTCTTGCTTTAACCCCCTCCCCCCTAATACCACAATACTATCATATTTATCGCCTAGCAAGTCTTCGAATCTTTCTTTAGTCCTTTCCATTCCATTCTTACTGTACACAGTCACAAACTTACACGTTCCCCCTCCAATCTTTACTTCACACTTTTCCAGGCCCCTCTACTCTCCCTCTCGATAAACTTCTTTCTCTAGTTTATCTCTAAACCCAGTTTTAATTCCTCCACTAGCTCTGTTTTTATTTACTCTGACTGCTTTCTGGAGGCTTCACCTATATCACCTTGGCAACTTTGGCTCTATTCTATCTAATTTCATTCTATGTGCTCACGTCTTTACCAGTCTCACCACATTGAATTCCTCGATGTTCTCACAGAAATCCTTATCATTCTTCTTTACCCATGCTACGTTCCATTAAAGAAACTTTACCACTCCTTTACTCTGCTTTACCCCCACTGTTTTGGCGGTTCATTTTTTGACAAAAAAGATCATTTCTCGAAGAAAAATATTAACGGAAACTTAATCCATAATAGCTAATAATTTTTAACTAAACAGTTGCATTTTTTAACAATTAATTGCATTCTAAATACAACAAGATGAATTGTCCGCCCAGTGGGATTAATTTTTAACAGAATAGTTTAATTCACACACTTAAAAGCTGGATTTTCTACAACAACAAATTTAATTTGCTACAACAATAGATTAATTTTTAATTACGAAATTAACACTCAACCAAATAGTTGCATTCAAAACCACACGTCACCTATTGGGAAAAGAAGCAAATATTTAAGAAAAAAATAAACATTGAACCAAATAGTCAAACTTTCTAACATGAAAGATTAAACCAAAACCAAAAAAGTTGCATTTCCAGAACAAGAATATGACTTCTTATCAAAATAGTTGTGCAATTTTTTACTAAAATGACCTAATTTGAAACTAGATACTAATTTAATACCGGAAAAGATACTAAAGATACAAAATTTAATACAGGAAGTAATTAACCAGTAGAGAAGAATTCTGAACTAAAATTATAATAGGAGACTTTTCAACCCAAAAGCATAACCTTTTCTCCAAGAACAGTTGGATTTTCTCATTGGGTTCTATTAACACAGTGCGCATGCAAATATAAAACGAAGTCTCTGAAAAATAAAATGCTCTTTGGATATAAGAATTAAAACAATTCTAGGAGTTATCTCGAAAAAAGATCAAACATGATTTATTACGAAAAAATGTTATAAACTTAAAAAAATTATTTATTTGGAAAAAAATCATCAAAAATAGGCAGCAAGGAATTTTTTCGTTTAGAAAAATTTGTTTAACTAATTCAGCCATAAAAAGATCCACTTTCAAAATTAAAAGCACTAGAGTTTTTTAGAGTAGTTTCTCTAAAAAAGAAGCAGTAATTGATTAAAATTCAACCTTTTTTCAATATTTCGAGAAGATCTACCAAATTCTTCTTTAAATTATATATTAAATGTTTGCAAACCTTGTTGCAAAATAGCTTACAACATTTTTTTAGAATTTTCTATTTTTAAATCCTAGCACAGAAAATGTTTTTTGCTTCTACTGCATGACTTCAATGTTCAGATTTACCCTTTTTCAGATCTCAGTGCCTTACACATTTAGAGAAAAATATTCTTGAGGAGGTCACAAGTTTGTAAATGTTTAATTCAATTGATAGTAAATGATTAAAAACAGAAAATTTATATAACAATTCACCTTTTCAATACCCCCTTTACACGCTTATTTAAAATCGCACAGTTAATACACCCCCTGCCACAGCCCCTGTGCGGGGTTTATGATCACGCTCGCGTCAGTGGCTGACCAATTAAAGAAAGGTGCCAGAAGAGCGAGAAGCCCGCGTTGCTTCGAATAAGTGTTACAGCATGACGTTATGAGAATACAGACTATTTTTTCAGAAAATATTGTAAACATAGAAATAACGCATACGTTAAGAACAGTAATATTTGTCAAGTGCAGAATCTATTTTATCAGTCATGTTCCATTTTTGTGTCGAAGGGCGACACATCAGTGTCAAAAATACAATCCTTCCATTTCCCCGATGTCATGTCGCTTTTTTACTATATGCAATCTTAAAATTAAAAAAAAAATAAATAAAATCATGATGAATAATAAGTCAATAAAATTGGCTAATAAATTAATTCTGCACGTTTTAAGTAAATTCTTAGAATTCTCCGAAATCTTTTGATTTACTTAAATTCTTTGAATTTCTCTGAACTCTTCAAACTGTTATGAATTTTTAATATTCTCGTGATAATACTCAATTTTTTAATGTTGTTCAATTCTAATAAAATGATTAGAATACATATTGAGTAAGTTTGAACTTCTTTATATCCTTGATATTTTCTAAATTCCCTGGAAATACTTACAAAACAGAATGAATTGCTCAATTTACCTTCAAATATTTTAAATTCTGTAGAATTCCCTTTTATTCTTTGAACTCGCTAAAATATTAGGATTTTTATTATTATATTTATTATTATTACTTTACTTCAAATAGTTGTCACTAATTAGGGTACCTAAGTAAAAGCGTCGCCTGATTAGAATTGTTGTTGTTGATTACTGCAACTTCTCGATTAAAAAAAATATTTTTTTTCTTCGGGCGGCATAATTGTAAGCGATGTTTTAAAACAATTTAAGGTACTTTTTTAGAGAGGCCAGGCAGATTACGAAGCTTCATTTTGAAGAAAAACTCTTATCTGTTCAAAAAAAGGAGGCAAAATGCCACAGAAGTTAGAAATTGTTTACATTTTCAGAATTTTCAGAAAATAATAAATTCTTTTGTAGCTTTTTGACAAATATAACTAAAGACAAGCTGGATGAGGGCTGGCGATAAGCCAGGACAGACATATGTATGCCATATGGATGACCAAATTATCAGCGATCAAAATGGGGTTTGCGGATGGGGGCTGGCGTGATTTTTAAAAAATTAGAACATTTTTCAAATTTATTATAGTTATCTATCATAACAATAGATGCGCTCAAATGCGCTACCACTAGAAAATGTTGTGATAGCTAATTAACAGAGAAATCATTTGGGAGGGAGTGGAGAAATTTGTGGCAGGTGTTTAATCTTTAAGAGTGATATGAAATATAGCATTTTTGATATGGAGTCATTAGTCTTCAAATTCCAATTCATGCGCAACAACATGTTTTGAAAATTTTGAAAACTGTCTCTGATGATAGAATGTCTCCGTGATGATAGAACCAAATAAAATAAAATTAAATTATATAAATTTGCCAATTTTAAAAGTGGCGCGTATGAGCGCATTCAAAATCCTATCTAAACATTCCTTTATCAATTTTTATGTATCAATTGAATTTATATGGTGATATAATTGTGGAGTGGATTGATGAGATGTGGTAATGGGGGGAGGTAATTATGATCTTACGTGTATGTTGGAAGTGGTCAACATAAACTCATTCGAAACCCTATCTAAAAAGCTAAAAATCTAAAAAGCCAATTGTGGGCAATTTGCGGCAATACCAATGTGGCGCAATCGATAAGAAATGGTAATTAGGGGTTCGATAAGAAGTGGAAATGGAGGGTTAATTATGATTTTTTTCTAATTTGATAAGTGGCGCATATAAGTGCATCTAAGGCCCTATCTGAGGAGCCATTTAATAATTTCCGTGTATCAATTAAATTTATGTGATGATATTCTCGTGCGGTGGATTGATAAGAAGTGGTAATGACGCAGTTGATTATGGTATTTTGTTAGTTTTACAAGTGACAAAAATGGGTGAATATGAAACCCCATAGGAAAGTCCCTTTATGAAGATGGATTAACAACTTTTTATTTTGTTGTTCATGACTTTCAAAAATGTTGTGACCTCCATTTCTTACGAAATTATCAAGATATTCAGAAAGTTTTCATACCGCATGTGAGCGCCTTTGAAACCACATACAGGGTTTGTCCGGAAAGTAATAGGTCTGATTTTCTTCCGCCGCGACTGTACTTCAGAGCGTGCGCGCACCAGCTGGATTTGATAGAGGGCGTTCCTAGCTAACGAACGAGCGGCTGGTCAGTTTTCTTCGAGCACTTGGAGAGTCAGGACAGGCATTTTCACGCGACGTATTTCTGTGAGTGGCGCAAGCCGAAAATGCAGCGTTCGTTAGAGCAGAGGTACGCGATAAAATTCTGTGTGAAACTCGGTAAATCTGCGACAGAGACGTTTGATATGATCAAGGAGGCTTACCCAGATGTTGTTTTAGCAAGAAGTGGTGTCTTTCGGTGGCACCAGGCCTTCTTGGAGGGCCGGGAAGAGGTCGTCGATGAAGACCGTGCTGGAAGACCTTCGACTTCGACAAACACCGACAATGTGACTCGTGTGCGCAAAGTTTTGAACTCAGACCGTCGATTGAGTATTCGTTTAATTGCCCAGGTGTTAAATGCTCAAAAGCCTCAAACGAAGGGGCAATCGGATCCAACAAGACATCGTAGCCGACTGGAAGTTGCACCACGACAACGCCTCGGCTCATACCGCCTTTCTTGTGAACAGCTACCTGACCAAGGCCAGCATTCCAACGATTCCGCAGCCGCCCTACAGCCCAGATGTGGCCCCCCAGACTTTTTTTTTGTTTTCTCGCCTGAAAAGGCCGATGAAAGGCAAGCATTTTGAGACGACAGAGGGGATCCAAGCAGCATGCACCGCGGCTCTCAAGGCTATTCCGGAGAATGGCTTCCGTGACGCCTTTAATGCTTGGAATTCGCGCTGGCAGCGCCGCATCGACGCATAAGGAGCCTATTTGGAAAGTTTTTAAAGAACTGTAACGAATGGTTCAATAAGTTTTTTCAAATCGACTCAGTCCTATTACTTTCCGGACAAACCCTGTAAGAAATTGACTTCATCACCGCGGATTAGAAACGCGAGACATTCAAATAATTTTCCTGGCGCAGAAGAGCGAAATTGAAATCACATAAAAAATTCCCTACATCGATGGGGATTATAAACTTTTTATTTTGTTGGTCATCACTTTGCAAAATGTTACAACCTCCATATATTGGTCAATTTTCAAGATATGCAGGAAATTGACATGACGTGTTTGAAAAAACCCATCAAAAAGTACCTTCATCAGTGCGGATTAGAAACTTTTTATTTTTTTGGTCATCACTTTGCGAAATGTTGTGACCTCCATATCTTGGTCAATTATCAAGATCCTATACAGTGTGTCCCATATTTATAGGGCCACCCCATTTTTTAAGGATAATTTTTTTTTCTATTGGAACAAACTGCACCAAATTTTTTGAGTGAATAAATCAGTCGAGTTAGCGATTTTTCCTAATATATAGAGCTCGCAATTCCATTCGTTCATTTATTTGGGCATTTTTTCGAAAAAATCGGTGTCCAAAATTATTAGGGCCACTCAAAAAAAATTCAATTTTTCCGAAAGAATTCAATTTATTCAACAAAATACGTACATATAAAAAGATTTTATTCACAAAATTAGTAATTAATAGTATTTGCGTCATTTTTTAATACCATTTTCATTCGCTTTACCATCGATTTATTCAGATTTTCGAGACTTTTCGCGGTGACGTTGTTCCATGCTGATTTGATCGCTTCCCTTAGCTCTGTGACCGTTGTGTACTGCTTTCCGTTGTCATACACATCGCGTATCATCATGCCCCAAACATTTTCCATTGGGTTAAGGTCTGGAGAGATCGCTGGCCACGCGAATACGGGGATCTTTGACTTTGCCAACCAATCCTTCGTAGACTTGCTCGCATGTATGGCTGCGTTGTCCTGCTGGAAAGTCAATTTTGCAGAGCGGAAACGTCCAAGGTAGGGCTTAAGATGTTCTTCTAGGACTGCCTGGTAATCTCCGCTTTTTATTTCATGAGAAATAAAAGCTAAGGCCACTTTTCCGAAACCGCTGTATGCCCCCCATGCCATGACGGAACCGCCTCCAAAATTTCGGGTTGAAAAATAACGAGGCTCATGTCTTAGATCACGCCAATAATAACGCGTTCCGTCAGGACCATCTAAATTAAATTTTTTTTCGTCAGACCAGATAATCTGAAAAGCAAGTAAAAGACCCAAGCTTTAATTACATAAGCTTGAAGGAACTAATTATTTGTTATGAGAAAAAATGCACTGTCTAAGTATGTACCTTTGACCATTCGTACGTTCAATGCAGCTTCTCTTCTGCAAAATTGTAGCGTGCCTACATATGATGAGGTTTCAGTTTAGGCGCGTTTTGTATTTTTTCACATATTAAATTAGGGGAATCCTTCAATACTCGATGCACTGTACTTTTGGACACTTGAGGAGCCACATCATTTTTTATTCTTCTGCACCCTTTAGTTGTTTGCGAGGCGGCGGCCACTATTTTTCGTTTGTTTGTCATGTGTATGCCAGCTAAAGCGAGAAAACCCCGGGAACTCCCGCTACTTACGGGGATCCCCGCAATAAAAATAGGAGAAATATTTATTTCGAACATATTGTGCGAATATACACTTTTAAAATAGGAAAAATACCTCGATAATCCCCAAAAAGAATGTATGTGGGAAAGTATGTATGTGAAAAATCCTCGGGAAAAATTTAAATTAAAAGAAAAACACAACTGTAAATTACTTTGGGAGTTCACGCACAATATTTAGTTTTTATACGTACATATGTATATGTTTATGGCATGTGAGAAGTAGAATTTTAATATTATTGTTTAAACTATACTGAAGGATATTTTTATTTTAGAAATTGAAAGTACATTATTTAGCCTTTGGGCTCTTTCCTTTTTTTTTGTCAACTTTCTCAAATCCAGAATCTTATTAAAGTTTTCCTTAAGCAAGGGAAATCAACAGAAAGCACGTTTTTGTCATAAAGTGAAATTACTTT
>NC_046663.1:32588100-32617165 GCF_010883055.1 Belonocnema kinseyi | reverse complement strand
CAAGACGAATTCGTCACTATTTTGTCATCGTGATATGGAACCTTCAATTTTCTTTTGTAACACCGATTTTTGAAAACTTGATACATTTTTTTATCCTTATGTCTTTATAGTGTGTGAAATAAATGCAATTATAGCAACACGGGACTTATTTATTTTGCATGCGTTCTAATACTTGAACAGAACTTAATACAGTTTGATAGAAGTAATTGTTATTAACTTTTAACAAACAAAACAATTATATATTTTAAATTGCATCATTTTACGAATTATTTATTATTCTTCAAAAAAATTGAAGTTTTTTTTAGTGACCCTATTAATTTGGGACTCCTATTTTTTCGAAAAAATGTCCAAATAAATGAACGAATGGAATTGCGAGTTCTATATTTTAGGAAAAATCGTTAATTCGACTCATTTATCCACTTAAAATATTTGGTGCATTTTGTTTCAATAGAAAAAAAATTATCCCTAAAACATGGGGTGGCCCTATAAATATGGGACACACTGTATATGAAAACTCGTAACCTCCATTAGTAGCGCATGCAGGCTGAATCTTACATAGTGGACTTAGCACATAATTTATGGCGCCTGGCGACCTCTGTTTTAAATGTATAAAATTAATCGAACTTAAAACTAGATTTCTACTTTTATCGATCGCCAAAAATTATTTTAATTTGTGTCTTCATTTTCACTTTCAATGACAGCTGTTATTCTTAATAATAAATTTTCAATTGGTTTATTCAATCTTAAAGTAATATTTATTTCAAGTCTATCTTAAAATTCCATTCTTTTAAATAATATAAAAGATTATTAAATTAATAGATATATTGCGAAATCATCAAGTTTAATAATATTATTATATAAATTGTAATTAAATTTTGTATCAAAACCTAAAGTTATTATACGCTAAATTACAATTATATAAATTTATTATATTAATGTTTTAATTATGTTAGTGACTTAATGTTGAAAAACTTATTAATTTTAGATTAAAATTAAATAATATCGTATTTTTATTTTAACTTTATCTAATCCAAATTTATTAACTATTGAATATTGGAGCTATATCAATTCTAAATTTTACATAATTGAGTCATAGAAAATTTTTTTTTCCCGTTTTAGTTATAATAATAATATTCTCATGAGTTCTATATTAGCAAATTATAAATGTTAATAATATTATGTAATACATGCTCATAATTTTTTATACTAATATTATATTCATATTTAATATTTTTAAATTATTTAAAAATTTCAAATTAAATATAGTTTAAATAAATTTTAAATTGGTTTATTCATTGTTACAAGAATAATTTTTTAAATTTTATCTTAAAATCTAGTTTTGTCAAATAACAAAAGATTATTAAATGAATAGATATATTGTGAAGTCATTAAGTTTAATAATATCACAATATAAATTAAAATATAATAATAAAAAATAAAATATCAAATTACATAAAGATTGGATTTAAATTTTTTAACATTTAGTAACATGAAGATGTTATTTACTCTCAGATTATGTAATTAAATATTGGCTATTATAATGTAAACATTATTTGAATGTTTTCATTAAAATAATTATGTGATGCTTTTTATGTTGTGAAATGATTAATTAATTATCAACTAATTTTACAAAACCTTACATTTTCTGGAATTAGGCTAAGAGTTTATTAATAAAGAAAAATTTTATGAATGAAAGGTGAAATAAAAAAAAGGAATTAACGAAAATTTATTTAAAGGTTTTAGTGATAATTATAGTTTAATGCTTCTTATTTTGTAAAATGTCTAATTGATATAAGCTGAATATTTGTTTACGAACATTAAATTTAATAAAGATTTAAACTTATTACCTTCAATTTAATTAACATAAGTAACATACAAATACATTATTTACTTGTAGGGTTAACAAGTGTTTAAAGCAACATCTTACCAAAATAAATAATTTTAGAATAAATTTTAGTAAATTTAAGAGATATTTATAAGTTTTAACACCATTAAAAAACAATAAAAATTTATAAGATATTTGAGGACTTTTTTGAAAATTCAGGATAATGACATAAATTCTATAGGTTCCCAAAACATTTTCTTAAGAATTTTTAATTTGAAAAATGAGCTTTAGCAGAAAATTCAAAAAATATTTTAAAACATCAAATATTTTCTAGAATTTCAAGAAAGAGTAGAAGATTTTAAAGAAAATTTTTTTAATTTTCTAATATTAAAAAATAAAAAATAAATTGAACCATAAAATTTTACAAATATTGCGAAAATTTCCAAGAATAAAGAAAATTTTTAAACTGCAGAAGATTTAAAAAATGCAGATTTATGTGAAAGTTCTTAAACAAAAATAAAGCCAGACGTTAAAGACGCAAAAGTCTGGTCACTAATGTTTTTTTTAAATTAAAATTTGTGAACAAAATGTGTGAAAAACTGAAAACCCATATGGTAAAGTATCACATGCCCTTAATTAGAATAACTTTAAAAGGTCTCAAGTGAAGAAATTAATGTTATTCAAGTTATTAGAAAAATTGGGTATATTTTAGGCAGCAGTTTAGATTTTAAATAACTTTTCTAAATTTTAAGAAAAATTCCAGTCAGATAATAATATTTTTAATTATTCAAGAAGTATTATGTAGATATTTAATTATAAAAGGGCTCGAACTTTTCCTATTATTTTGTAAAATCCCGTAAAATATATATTTTTTCTTAATCTAGATTTTTGTTGGCGAATATGAAATATTCTCAAATATTTTATAATTTTCTTCAAATTCGTAAGAAATTTTGGAAGATTTTGAGTTCAATTTTTTACACTTTAAATGATTTTTCAACATTTTAAGAAAAAATTGGATTCATTTAAAAATATTTCAAGGAATATTATGAAATATTTATTATTTCTTCAGAAATTATAAAAGACCTAAATTTTTTTTTTTGAAAAGGCTGACATTTTTCTAATAATTTGTAAAATCCTGTAAAATAAAATATATATTTTTTAAATCTTCTGCATTATTTTGCTGTTCATCACTTTGCAAAATGTTTTGACCTCCATATTTTGGGCAATTTTCAATATATGTGGCGCATATGAGCGCATTTAAAAACGAATGGCTTCATGTCGGCCATATTATATTTCATATCACTGCAGAAGATTTAACGCCCGCGTCACACTGCCCCCCCCCCTAAGAAAAATATATTTATGTGAATTAGTTCGCACAAATTTGTTTTGTGTTGGCTCTTTTGCACGAATTTGAAGTTATAACGGATAATTATGATGAATTTAAAAAAATGTTTTTTTTTTTAAATCATGCCCCCCCCCTTTAGGTTTCTTATAACTCGGTTATCAATGTGGCACAATATTTTTTCTTTATTGCGCATATCACCACATCTAGGGATCTTCAAGATCTTGCAATTTACACTTTGATTTTACAAATGGGGGGGGGGGTAATGTGCTGACATAACTCCTAGTGTTTTGCAGTGCCAAATTTTTTATTGGTGGCGGATGTGATTTCAATTTCATTGTCTCTAGAAAACACTAAAAGTAAACGCTTGAGGAGGGGGGGGGGGCTATTTTTACCTTACACAAGGTTGAAATTTCATGTATTGTGTTCAAAAGTAATCTTTCTTTATTAAAAATTAACATCTTTGGTCCAAAATTGTTTACTTTGAATTTAAAAAAAAATTTTTTATTGTAAATTATTTTTTTTCAAATGAAAATTTACCTGCTTCATGTTTGGCTGAAAATTTTTTTATTTTGTTGAAACTTTTCATTTTGTAGTAAAATAAAAATTTTCTTTGCATTTAATTCATCTTTTTAGTTGAAAATTAAACTATTAGGTCGAAACATCCATTAAAAATTGGAGTTTATTTATTTTGTTAAAAATGATTCCTTTTTTATGAAAAATTATTCTCTCAGGTTTCGAATTAATTTTCTTCTATGAGAAGTAATTTTAAATGAAAAAGCCAACTATTTATTTATTTGATTTTTTTTATAAATTCGAATTTAATTTGTTTTAGTTATCTTTGTAAATCGGAAATTAATCTATTTTATTAAAAGATGGTCTTTTTCATAGAAAATAAACTTTTTCGTGAAAAATGCATGTATTTTGTAAAATAATACTGTTTTCGGTAAAAATAAAATTTGGCACTAATAATAACTATTCTTTGCTTTGAGTTTTTCAAATCACCCAATCGACGTTGAGAAAAAGCGAAAGCAATGCTTTTGAAAAATTCAAGACATACATATTTTTAGAAAAATTTTTGTTTTCCAAACAAGGAAGACAACAGACCATTTCTTATCTTGAAGACAAACTTTTACCTATTTTTAAAACTAAGGCAAATACCACCGAAACTGGAAATTATTTACAGATTGCACGATTTTTAGAAAATAATGTAAAATCATGAAAAATTTAAATAATTTTTAATATCGATGACATTTCACCTCTCTTTAAAAACAAACAATGGTTTGTCCACAAAATAAAACATTACTTCATTTGAATGTTTAAAAAAATAACCAATATTAAAAAATATAAAAAAACTTCCTACTTCGGTAGAAATTTTCAAAATATATAAAAAGGTGCTATAAATAATATATTATTTTATAAAAATCTTGATAAATGTAAAAAAATGTTCAGCTTCGGTGGAATTAGCTCTCATTTTCAAGATCGATGAGATTTTGTTATCAAAATGGGAACTTGTCAGCTCTCTTCAAAATTTGAAAAAAATCTAATACGTCAATTTCAATCTTGCGAATGAAAGTAATGTATAATTGACTGTAAATTATGAACATTAAAAAAAATTATGTACAAATATTTTTATGCTTGAAAAACTTCTTCAAATACTTTTACACGTAAATTCTTATCATCAATGAGAGGGAGGTAAATAATTAATTAAAGCCCATACAATTATTTTTCAAGGAATTTTTTATTATTGTTAATAATATTTTATTTGATTAATGCTGGAAAGTTACGGTTTTTTCTGGATTTCCATAATATTTTTCTATTTTAACTTTTTTTAATTAATTCAGTTTAACGAAAATAATTATCTCAACCAATTATTGTTTGTAACTATCTTATTCATCATCAGTGCTACATATTTGCGGTTCTTCTTATTCTTTTTTAATTTATGTTCTTTTTTTATTTAGTGAAGTAATTAATAATTTAAGTTGACGAGAATAGTTTTTTAAACAATTTATTAATGGTTGTAACTATTTTCTCTTAGACAAGTGCTAAAAAGTAGCGGATTTTCCAAACTCTTAAACTTTTCTTCTACTTTTCACTTTGTGAGCTGATAATTAAGGAAAGTGAACAAACGTGCTTATTTGAACAATTTTCAATTGTTTATAACTTTCTTCGCTTAGAGTAAAACGAGAAAGTTGCTTTTTTCTAAAATATTTTAATTTACTTTGACTTTTTAGTTATGAATAAATAATAAGTGAACCTCAACAAAAATAACGTTTTGAATACTATTCTATTCTTTTAAGTGATTTATTTCCGCTCTTTTCCGCATGTGTAAAAAAATTAATTCAATCAAAAAAGCCATGTTATACAAGAGACAAAATTTACTAATGGAATAAGTAGCACTGGGTATTTAAATGACTCGTCAAAAAAAATTTGGTATTGCACATATTTTAATATTACATTTTAATGTTAGGAAATTGAGGGGGGGATATATAAAAAAGGAAGAGATTGTTTAAAATATTATTTACTCTAATTTCCATTTATTATCCATTCATAACTGAAAAGTCGAAGTATATTTGAAATTTTCAGAAAGCAATGCAGCTTTGTAAAACTTATCTGAAAGAAGATAGTTGTAAACAATTATAAATTTAGTAAGCGGCTACTTTTGTTTAACATGTATTAATTATCATTTAACTATGCGAAAAGTAGAAAAATAGTTAAAATGTTTAGAAAAAACCGCTACTACCTAACATCAATATAGGAGAAGATAATTTATAAACAATGATAATTTTGTTATATATTAAATTAGTTATTTTGAATTAAATTTTAAATCACTCCAAGTAAAACTTGAACCAAAAGTTGAGAAATTAAAAAAATCTAGCATAAAATTTTTTAAAAACAATAATAAATTATCTGAAAATAATTTTTTGAAACGAAAAGACTGGATTAATTTTGTTGTGGAGTCGAATGAACTTCCGGGAAATATGCATAAAAATCAGAAAAAAGTTGAACAAATAAGCATTTTCCTTACAAATTTTATTTTAGACAAATAATTTTTTTTTTAAATCTGCCTTTAATTTAGAAACTTTTTTTCTTTGTGAATTTTCTTTATTTTTAAACAAACATTGTAAATATTTTGCAAAATGTATTAACATAATTTTTCTTAAATAAGCCTCATTTTTCAGAAATATAATTTTAAGCCACCATGGGATTAATAGAAAATTAATAACTTGATTGGTTGAGACATTTTACAATTTTTCGTTTGTGAACAGCAACTAATTGCTTAATAAAAATTATTAATTTTGGCTTGTATATATCAATTTAAAAATTTTATGAAAATTGAAATCGAAAAAAATAGTAACGTTCAATAAAATAATGCGAGGTTCTTACATTTTTAATTTTTTCGAAACAATAAGGTCATATCGTGACATTCTAAATGTGAGACAGCCTGCCTCAGTTTTAAAGCGTAGGTTTCTAGTTAAATAATTCAAACAAGTTTCATTCAGGGTCTTTATGCGCTACTTTTTTTAAAGAATTCTGTTTTAAACTTTCAAACAAAATTTTTTTTATATATTTCTTTTCTTTTCTATATAAAATTGCAATTTTTGCCCACTTATTAAAAATTGCCTTGGAATCTTGTCCTTATGCAATAAATACTTTAAGTTTTTTCTGAAATTTTCTTATAAAATAGTCGAATTTTTGACAAATAAATAATATTTCGCCAATTAAATAAGTATCTAATAAATTGGTTTAAGTTTCAATCAAGTAGTAGAATTTTAAATCAAGAAAGATTAATTCTGAATAAAAAATTTAATATTATACTTTTTAATAAAAAAAAAAATAACTTCTGATGAAAAGTAGTTGGATTTCCATTTTCGGTTTTATTATTAGAAAACAAATAAGGAAGAATCAAACTTAATAGATTATTATTTATTTGCCTTGAAATTGTTTTGAATTTTTCGTTCTAACTTTGTGGTCGATGCGTCGTTGAAAGAACTGTTTGTTTGACAAATAATACATTTGGACGCTTATGTTTTAGAGACTACTTTTGGTTAATTTTTAAGTTTAATCATGCATATTTTTTAATAATAATTTCGTATATTCAAATTATTTTAATTTGATTTCATATCGAAAATTGGCCTTAAGGTAGTTGTCGTGTCAAGTCAGACATCTGAAAACAAATTTATATGATTTTAAGAGTCAAAATATTATAACTAAATTCATTTTAAATAGAAACGTTATTTTTTTTTAAATGTTTAATTTGATCAAGGAAACATTTCTTTTAACCATGTTTTTTGCAATTCAATTTTTTTCGGAACGTCACTTCTTACCAATTTAAAAAAAATTATTACATTTTATTAATGACGGCTCACTTTTTCCGGGAAAACATTCTTTACAACTGTGCTGTTTCCAATTTTAAAAATATATAAATAATCTTAAAATATAATTATTCACTTAAAAGAAGTTTCCTTAAAAAATTATTTTAACGATTTTCGGCAAAAGAGAAATATACTTTTAAAACTGGAAAACAGGAGAATTGTAGAGAATGTTTTCCCGGAAAAAATAAGCCATCATTGATTAGAATTTAATTTTTTTTTAAATTTGGTGAGCAGCGATAGTCAGGAAAAAATCCAAATGCAAAAAACATGGTGAAAATTAATGTCTTTTTTATGTTGTGAATTTCAACATTTTTTTTATCAAAAATGATGTTTTTTATTTAAAATTACATCAGTTCTAATATTTTGATTTTTAAAGTGATAGCAAAATTATTTTGTGCAAAATTTGATATTTTTTAAATAAAAAATGTTGTTTAACTAAAAATTTATCTATTCCATTTACGCATTAATACTTAAATTTTAAAGATAAAAATTAAACAATTTTGGTTGAAAATTCACGTATTCTGTTGAGAATGGTTCTTTTTTGGTAAAAAATTTAGCTACAAATTGAGATAAAACTAATTTTTTTCAAATGAGAATTCAACTATTCTATTTTCGGGCAGAAATTTTTGTTTGCTAAAATTTCAACTAAGTCGTTAAAGATTAATTTTTTTAAACCAAATCCATTACAAATCAGACAGGTCTTTTCAGGGAAAATCAGGCGATACGTATTTTTCCATTTCGGAAAAAAAAAATTTTTATACAACTTTTTTAGACGCGCAAACTTTTATCCTAAAATATTTTTTTATTTCCCATTGTTTTAAACAAAAAGTCGAAAATTCTATTGTAAGGGAAAGTAATTCTCCTGGCTAAAAAAATTTATTCAGCAAGAATCAAAGTTAAAAGATATCTTCATTATCAGAGTACATGTTAAAAAAAATTTGGCAATAAATTTAAAGGTGGGTTTTTGAGGAAATCAAGTTTAAGTTTAATCAGAAAGCTTTAGAGGTTTGAAGAAAAAAATTGTGGGTTTTGAAAAAACAAATAACAAGAATCAAATACGCATAACTTTTTAGATTTTTGTTTGAAAATCAGAAAAATACGTATTGCCTAATTTTCTCTGAAAAGAACATATTTCGTCTCCAAAAGATCCTTGCTTGATTTAAAAGGGATTTAGCCTATAGTTACTTAAATCAACTTTTATTAAAATTTATCAATTTGAATAAAATAATATCGAAAATAATTTTGGATCACGCAAAGTATTGTAAATCAAAATCAAAATATTTTGATTTATGTTAATATAAAAAATCGATAATCTTTCTGTTTTCTAAAAACATTAATAAACATAGTTAATAATAAAAAATTCTATAACCACTATGTTGCCAGTTATTAATTTATTTATTGAAAACAGTAGTAGATGGAGGAAAATAATTCAAAAATATAAATATTTGAAGTTTAAAAGGATGTTTACAGTAGCACCGAGTGTGTCGTGAAAACGCTTAAATTTTCCATTGTTAACAATTTTTTAAAGTATTTTTAATGTGATCCAGATCCTCCACCTCCATGTTGATAATTATTATTCTCTTCGTAAAACCTTGATCTCTGTGGTGAGTCAAATCCTCCTAGAGATAATATAGCAGGATGATTTGCATCATTATCATGGAGCTCTTGAGGAGAAATATCCGCAATGTTTAAAGTTCGCTCCACGCGTTTCATTTTTTGTTCATGTTCCATCCTTCGATGCTCTGCCATCTCAGCTGGAGTTATTCTTCGTTCTGTAAAATAGTAATATTTTTAGTTAAAAATGAATTTTTCAGCATGAATTAAAAAAAATCATTTTCAACCAAATGGTTTCAGTTTTCACAAATGCAATTTTTGTTACCCAAACTTTTCAGCCAAAAGACGAATTTTTAACAAAATTTTTGAATTGACGACGGAAAAATAACTTTCAAATCATTCTGAAATAATCTATAAAGTAGATCATTATTTGCAAACAAGTAATTAAATTTTTGAACCAAAAAAAAAACGAATTTTTATAAAAACAGTTATGTTAGCAACCATAAACATGATGTTGTCTCGAATTTTAAACCCGGTAGTTTAATTACTATAAGTTATCTGAATTACAAGTGGATTACTGCAAAATTACTGTAATTCGGATTGATCTGGAATATTGAGAGTATTGATACCTTCTTCGACTAGTTCTAGTTTGGGCTCCCTGGATTTTAATTTTTGTTTACGCTGATTAGTTGGGACCGACAATGCAGATTGAGAAGCATATAAAGATTGCTGAAACTTCTGTTGTTTCTTCTTCTCTGTTAACAGAAAAATATAAAACAATGTACACCAAACACATTATATCTGGTACTAACAAATACATAGATATTGACCTATTGTTTTTCTGTTCATGGTATATTGTTTTATATTAGGTAGAGCTGGAACCGTATTATCATACTCATGTGGTGGTGTAGTTGGATACAACTCCTCATTATGGTACATTCCTCCAAAATTCATATTTTGTTGATAATTGGATGCATCTGTGAAGAAATATAAAAATGATAAATAAAATTCATCGTGTCAGAAAAAAATGATCCAGATGTCCACCAAAGGTCAATATCTGGAAAGTAATAAAAAAGGATTATGATTCTGGTAGTTACCATTTTCGTAAAAGAAAAGCACGAAAATAAGGACAAGAGCATCCATGAAAAGCCTCATTTTCTTTCGATATTATTTTCTTCTGACGAAGAATAAACTGACTTGTTTAAAATCTCGTACAAGGAAATTAATGGCTTTTCAGAAAACTGCTCGCCGCTGTATATATACTACCTGTTTGTAGATAGGGAGGACAAAATTAGGTAGAGCTATTTATACTTTCGAACACTTTTTTGTTTTTCTCAAAACACAATCAATTCGTAGGAAGCGGATGGAAAGATTATGGCGAGGTACAGTCCAGTATGTTTTCTTTATTTTCCTTGACATTTTTCTTAATCCTCAAGGACAGCGATATGCTATATAGGTATTCATTCCTTCATAACTGAGTTAGCTACAACGTACTAGAAATAATAAACATCATGCATCGGATCTATTAGAATCACATCCGGATATTACTAACGATGATGTGGATAGGGAAATCTCAGAAAAACTACAGCACCTGGAAAGGAATTTCGGTCATGCTTTTCTAGAGTTCAGATATGTAGAACCAACACTGAGGCATTCTCTGCCCAAAATGAGCATCACAAATGATCTGCCTGCACTAATAGCACATCTCGACAGCAAGGTTTTACCTACCTATTTGAACTTAGCACAAACTGCGTTAGAGGTGCAAACTCTTGTATACTGTTCAGCTGTGGCAACCGTTAGAACGTTGAGCCGGAAAACTAGGCCTGCAACTGCAGGTTTTGTTCCAGCAAGGGATCAAGATCCACCATGGAAGATCAGGTTGGATATGGATGTCAGCAAAATAAGGTGCAAATTGGGTCGATTATCTTAATATAAAAAAGGAAATAGAACCAGAAAGCTGATGAACCGTGTTACTAAAATCATCCACCCTCGGCACATCGAGACATTAATACTAGCAATATTGAATGAAATTTTAGACTCTCAACGACAGTGACTTGACGTTCTTACTGACAGACTGCGTCGGTGCAAGAAAAGAAATGCACAAAGGCAACAAAATCAAAACTTTCAGACAGATGAAAGAAGGTTCTATCATGAACTGAGCGTAAAGCCAAATAATCAACAAGGCACCGAAGTCCCTCAATTGGAAGATATGACTAACTACTGGTCGGGTGTGTCAGGAAAAATGAACAGATGCAATTTGAACACTGCGTGGTTCAAACTGGAGGAAGCAAGAGCAAGGAATAGCCCTTAAATGCATCTGACAAACATCACAGCTGTGAAGATCTAGTCACTATAAACGCTGTTGCCATGACTCAAGCTCGTAAGCATCAAAGGAACTTACGCATGGCATACAGTGACTAAAAGTAAGCGTTTCCTTCCGTGCCGCATGACTATTTGCTTGAAGTGTTAAAAGTTTGCAAAATCGGCCCACACATTATTGACTTCCTAAGACATGCGATGAGGCTCTGGTGTACAAGAATCGAGTATTTCAATCATGGACAACCAAGGATAACTAGATCAATACGCTTTGCGATGGGTATATTTCAAGGAGCCTCCTTCAGCGCACTATTGTTCTGTTGAGCGTTGAATCCAATGAGCAAAACACTAAGCAGCATGTCATATGGGTACAGAATTCATGATAATAAGGATCTTCATCAAGTGACCCATCTTCTTTACATGGATCACCTGACGCTGTACGCTAGTTCAGGCTAGAAACTGCAGCAAGTGATGGATGTCACAAAGCAGTTTTCCAATGAAATCCACGTGGAGTTCGGACTAGATTAATTTAGAACAATGCTCCGAGAGAATATACGCACAGACATAACCATATTTTAGAAAGCGAAAATTACATCTTACATTGGGATGTTACTATCCAAACGGATCATTACATCCAGGCCAATGGACCTAACATCGTGATGCGAAAAAAAGTTGGAAGAGTCTACATCATCGACATTGCTTGTCTGCTTAACCAAAAATTGTAGTCAACCTATATAACCAAGATCCACAAGTATAGCGAGTTAAAGCATGATGTAAAGACCATATAGAGGAATGTGAATCATGCATCTATTCATCCCATTGTGATTTCGGCTACAGGCAATGTGCACGCAAGATGCACTGAACACCTTGAACATTTAGAAGTCAGTAAGGTATTGGCAGCAGCTCAGAAGGCGGTTTTATTAAACACCTGTCGCATCATTAGAAACTTTTTGATCATCAGGAAGCGAGCGTCTAAAAACCCGTCGAGTGGCAGATGGTAGCTCTAAGAAAGCATCCAGAGGTGACTGTTGTCACCTCTAACGCTCGTGGCCGCTCGTAATTGTATACCTACAACATTATCGCAGGAGGTTTTAATCATCGTGTTAAATTATTTGAATTAACTTATAAAATTCTAATCTCATCAGTCACTTGACTTGGTCCGTGGCTGTTATGTATAACCGGGTTCACCCGAGTAAAAGTTTAATAAAAAGATATAATAATTAGGCGCTGTCCAAAACTATGTCACGCTATTTTAAAAATTTTTTCAATACTTGTAAGCTAAAATTTAAAAAAAAATACATTGCGTTAAAAGAAACGGTAAATTTAGTACTAACAGTTAAGAATTTTTAACAAAAAGATGATTTTTCAATCAAATAGTTAAACTCTTTAGCAAAAGAGAAACCTTGAACAAAAGATTTCAATTCAAACCAAACAGTTAAATTTACAATTTACAAAGATGAATTTCCAATCATTTGCTAAAATTTTTAATGAAAAAATATTAAACGCAGAAAGCGATGGCTTTCTATCAAAATATTTTAATTTCAAACTAAAATGACAAAAAAAAAGTAATGAATTTCGAAGGAAAATGTATCTTTCAAATAAATAGTGGAATTTTCTACAAAAGCAGGTCCACTTTTAACCGAAAATAAAATTGTTAAATTTACTTTTTAAGAAATTAATTTTCTACAAACCAAGAAAGCTTCTTGACAAATTACATGAATTGTCAACTGAAAATATCAACCTTCAACCAATAATGGATTGATAACATTTTCAGCCAAGGCTATGAATGTTTAAAAAAGTAGTTTATATTGCAAGCAAGTAGATAAATTTTTAATCAAAGAACATTAATTCTCAATGCAAAGTTTAATAGCAGATTTTTTAATAAAAAGGAATTAACTTTTAGCAAAAAATAGTTCGAAACCCCTGAAACAAACCCTATCGCATTTAATGAATCAAGTCTCACCTTGCAATTATTAAATCGGTAAAAATGCATCAAATTAAGAATAATGATTAAATATAGCTTTCAAAGTCTCAAGTTGATATATCCACTCTTAAAGTAATATTTCATAACCCCTTGGTACTACCCCTATCACATTTAACGACCGAAGTCTCAGCTGCCTTCAACTAAAGTCGCCTAAAAATTTTAAATTAAAAAAATCGCATAAGATAACTTTTCAAGACTCTAGATAATATTTATATCTTAGCCGCAATATTTTACGACCATTAGGAAATACCCTTATCATATTTATTAAACCGAATTTCACCTTCAATTAACTAAAACGGTTGAAAATATTTCAATATAAAAATAATTACAACATTCAGCTTTCCAAGTCCACAGCAGATATGTTTACCCCCACAGTAATATTCCAAGCCCTGTAGAGACTAACCCTATCAAATTAACCGAATTAACCTAGAATTTACCCCTTTTACAAATAACGAACCAAATCTCACCTTTCATCAATTAAAGCTGTACAAAATATTTCAAGTTAAAAATAATTACCTCACGCAGCTTTTCAAGTCTCTAGTATAAATGTGCAGTTTAGGAATTTCAAGACCGCTGAGACTGGATACACTGAAGTTAATAGGGGTAGTTCTTAGGGGTTGTGGAATATTACATTAAGGGTGGATATACCTACTGGAGAGGCTGAAAGCTTTTTTCATTAAAAATATATTGTACCCTTTTAGTTGATGGAATGAGAAAGCTGATTCGTGATATGTGATAGGGGTAGTTTAAATGGGTCATCGAATATTACTTCTGAAATAGATTTTTAAACTAGAGCCTTGGAAATTTGCCTGAAGTTATTCGTTTTATTTAAAAAATTTTTAGTATTTATGTATGAACTAGTATCTTGCAAAAATATCTGGGGTGAATAATTTTATTTAAAATTTGTTTTGGCGTTTCAAGTTGAAGAAAGCTGAGACTGGATTCGTTAAATACAATAGGGGTAGTTTCTAGGTGTCGTGAAACATTACTGTGATGGGTTATATATCTGCTAGGGACTTTAAAAGCTGTTTCTAGAGATTATTTTCAATTTTACTTATTTTTTACTTTTAATTGATGAAAGGATAGAACTGGTTCGTTATATGTGAAAGAGGTAGTTTAGAGGGGTCGTGAAATATTAATTTAGAGATAGAAATATTAACCAGAGTCATGGAAAGTTACCTAGGGTGATTCATTCCAATGAAATTTTTTTGTGGTTTAAGTTAAATACAACTGAGACTAGATTCGTTCAATTTATTTGATTTTTTATTTTTTTATTTGAAGTAGTGGAGGTGCTGGCCGCCAGCAACCAAAAGTCTAGTTTTTTTGATAAAAATAAGAGATCTTGCAAATCGGTATTGATGCCCAAGAAGAGTCCAAAAAAGCAAAAAATTGTTATATGCTCACGTTTAGTTCGGGTTCATATTTTATTTTAACGGTAGTTTTCGAAGATCGGGGTTACATATTTTAAAAAAATTTATTTTATACAGTTTTTGAGAACCCAAAGAAGCCCAATATTCTGGCGTAGCTAATTTGTTTTAAATCTTTTTAATTTTTGTACTGGAGGTCTGGCCTGTCAGCACCTACAACTTAAAGTACAGTATTTAAAACAATAAGAGAACCCGAAAATCGGGATTGGTACCAGAAAGAGCCCAAAAAAGCCTCAGCAAGCCCAAAATTCTGATATGCTTATATTTAGTTGGCGTGCATAATTTATTTTAAGGGTAGTTCCTAAAATATAGAAGATGTTTTTGAAAAATCAATTTTTGCTGTTTTTTATAGCCAAAATAGACCAACATTTAAGCGAGGTTGATTTTCACTGATTTTTCACGATTCTTAATTTTCTGTAATGGATTTACTGGCGACCAGCACCTCCACTATAATGTCGGTTTTCAGTAAAAACAAAAAGAGCGAAAACATAAGCATCGGTACCCAAAAAATCTCAAAATTCTAGCACCGTTGATTAAAATTTATTTTAAACTTATGCATTGCAGGTGCTGGCGGCTGGCACCTCAACCCAAAAGACTGGTATTTAAAAAAAATAAGAGAGCCCAAAAATCAGGATTGGTACCAAAGAAGCGTTCAAAACAGCCAAACATTTTTATATCCTTACATTTTGTTTGAGTGCATGTTTTATTTTAAAGGTAGTTAATAGGAAAATGATAGGCTATCACTAGGACCGCCAGCATCTACCTTTTTGGAAATCACATAGATCAAGCTCTCCATCATAAAAGAGGGCTTTATTATAATAAGCAGAGTGTAATAGCAAATAAAATACCATAATTATAATATTGTCATTGAGTAATGCATCTATTTAAAAAAAAAGAAAGTACAATAAAAAACGTAATTTGGAAACACGCATGTTGGCATTATAGGAATATGTTTGAAATAGCACCAAGTGTGGGATAAAAATGTGTCAAGTGGCATTATTATTGATTTTTTCAGAAATAATATTGAGTCAGATCCTGGATCTTCATGATGATCCCAATCATAATGAAACTTAGGATTATAATCCGGATCATAACTATGAACACGATTTTCATAATATCTTTTATAAACATAACCTATAATGTCTAAGTAAGTATTAAAGCCGCTAATTTAATCCTAAATAATTTTCGGTTGAAAATTCTCGTAAGGATTTCTTAAATGTTGAGACTGCTGACTGGATTGATTACGGAAATCCAAAACAGCTTTTCGCATTCCACATTTTGGTCTTTTTCTCAGGTATCTTTGATGAATCATAAGGTCGAGATGTAGGACTAGTATGATCATAAGGATTATAATCATTAAACAAATTTAAAGTAGCCTCGATTTTTGCCATTTTCCTAGCATCAGCTTTCGCATTGTCTTGGAAATGTCCTCGCTCCTGTGGTTGAGGAAGTTCTCTTTGTTTCACAATTTTCTGTTCAGAAACACGTTGAGTTTTAGCTAGTTTATCTGTCATCGATCTTGCTTCTGTAAAAATATTGCTGATATACACAAAAAATTGTTGCATCTGATTTATACAATCTAAATGTTGACCAACGATCAACATTTGTCATTTATTTGAAAACTTATTACAACGAGGTATTGACAACTCTCAGTTTGTGTGTGCGAAGAATATATTCTTAAATCATATTTTGAAATACTTGTGAATATAAAGGGTGCCACAAATGTCCCGGGACGGCTTTATATTTCTTTAGTTAAGATATTTTTCAAAGATATCAAGGTCATTTTTGAAGTAACTTTCAACTAGGGATTTCACGGTGACCTTTATTTCGATTTTGACGACGACCTTCAAGGTTTTTTTAAGGTCACATTTTTTTAAAGTAGCATCTTTTTTTACACCGGCAATCAATAGAACGGAAAAAGTTACGTTCCAATATGTACCCAGGTCATAGGTATATTTTAAAACTAAAGGTCATTCAAACATAAAGAAAGTCTGCATGCCTTTGGGTCAAGGTAAAATTGGATCTTTGACCCCGGTACATATCGAAAAGCAAAATTTACAGATCTATCGATTTCCAATGTACAAAAGAGGGATCTGAATTTAGAAAATTGACCTAGAAATGACCCTTAGTTATCGTCAGGGTCGTGCCCAGGGTCACTAATGAATACGACTTGTGAAAGATATTGTCTTTCCTCCTAAGAGTGACCTTCAAGGTTTTCTCAAGATCAACTTAGAGAAAAATGGAAACCCAATTTACTCTAATCAGCCATCGATAAAGCTGTAAATTTTAAGTTTTAACTGTTTAATGAGTTTAAATAACCTTAGAGTGACCTTCGAGGTAACAATGTATTTACCTATGATCTGGGTGCATACTGGAACAAAAATTTCTCTTTTTATCGATTGCTGATGTAAAAAAGGAGGATCCCATTTTTAAAGAAAACTGACCTTGAAAAAACCTTGAAGGTTATTTTCAAGGAGAAAGTAAAGGTTATTTTATTATCAAGTAGATAAACTTTGAACAAAAAATATAAATTTTTAACAAGATTGTCTAATTTCCTAGCAAAAAGATAAATGTTTCTCAAAAACAGAATTGACTGAATTTTTATATAAAAAATTGATTTTCATTTGAAAAACTCATTGTTAACCGCAATGGTTCAATTTTTACCTATAATGATTAATCTTCAACTGCAGTTTAATAAAATTCTTATTTAAAAATAAATCTTCAAACTTGAATTTTCGAAAATAAAAATTAATTTTCAACCATGAGGTTTAATTTTCCACCAAAGTATTGAAATTCTTATCCCAAAAAGACGAATGTTAAATAAAACACTTGAATTTACGTTAAAAATAAGTTTCACAAAATTCTTTAATTTTTTGTTGTTTATAATTATTTTAGAACGACTAATTAAATTTTCACACAAGAAAAGCAATTTAAAAAAATGTATTATTGACCAAAAACTTCATTTTACCAAAAGCGTTAAATTTTCAGAAAGTAGAATTATTTTGCAAAAGCTAGTTGTAATTCATAACGAAAATCATACATTTTTAGGCAGAAAGAACAATTTTATACCGAAAAAAATGAACTTTTGAAAAAATATATTAATTTTAAATCTAAATTACACCGAATTATCTGGATTGCAAGTAGATTCCCAATGGGCACATAACAGTGAACAACAAAAGAACGTTCTTTCCAGTGGAAAAAATTGAGAATATGTTAGAAACGCTTTTGGGACATCCCTTAGACGTCTTTTGTAACATGTCTTTTGAACATCCTAGGTATGCTCTTAAGGTATTAATTTAAGTACGAAAGATGTCCCGAGAACGTCCAATGTCTTTAAGACGTCTTTAGAACATCTTTAGAATATTAGGCGTGGTAAAGACGTTAACTGGGCTGACATAGAACGTCTCAAGAACGCCCCAAAGACAATTTTAGGATTTTTATGGTGTTTTGATACAGCCCTCTGAGATCTTCCTGGCACGTCCAATGTCTATCTTATCAACTTCTCTAAGACATCCTTAATTTTTTCACCACTGGGTCACTATGGATGACTACAGAGTCGGAATTAATTAATCAAGGTAAAAACTCTATTATTCTGGATTACAAATGGATAACTTAAGATTACTTGGTATTATGCGGATTAAATTGGATTACCATTTCGGCTCACTGAATGGTTTAGTAGATTACCAGAGTGGCCCCCCTCCCGGAAAGGGATGCATGGTAATTGATGAAGCAGATTCTACCACGGATCAATAAAATCGGTTTTAAACCCAATTTTCTGAAATTGGGGCTTTTTGGGAATTTTCTGGAATGATTTGAAGCATCTGGAGTATTAGGAATATTGCTACCTTTTTGGGTCGCTTTTCTTTCAGATTTCCTGGATGTCGCTTGTTGTTGAATCTGCTCATTTTTTATGGTCCTTGAAGATATAGAAGCTTGAGAAGATTGCACATACTTTTGGTATTTCTTCGTATCTGTAAACAGAGAAATATACAACAATATATACAAAACTCATCATACCTGGCCATAATGAACAAATGTATGTATATTGACCTTTCACACTTTTTTGTTTCCAATATTGTTTCATATCAGGTAGTGGTTGAACCTTATCACGAAGCTCATGCTCTGGTGTAACTGGATTAGATATTAGATTAGAATTTATTCCTCCAAGGTTAAAATTTTGATTATATTTTGATGCATCTGTGAAGACAAATATAAAAATATGTATATACAACTCATTATGTCAGAAACAAATGATCCAGATGTTAAGTGAGGTTCAACATACGTCAAGTGTTAGAAATAAATCCTGATTGTCATACTTACCAATTTCGTCTAAGTAAAGCATAAAGTTGAGCACAAGCGCGCCAAAGAAGAGCCTCATTATCTTTCGAGACAGATTGAAATGACTTGATAACAATTTCGTGCGAGGAACCTAATCTCTTTTCATGAAGCTGCTCGTTAATATATATACACTGCTCGCTTGTGGACACAACTTCAATTTCTAGTAAGCTGATGCAAAAATTATGGAGAGGTACACTCCTTAAGTTTATTTATTTTCCTTGAAATTTTTCTTAATCTTCGATGATAGCGAAGTGCTACGCAGGTGCTTATTGCTTCATTACTGCGTTAGAGACACCGTGTTATTTAAATGACTATTTGTTTATCAAATTATACACGCAGAATATTTAAATTTCGACATCTTGTGAGCAATATTAGAAATAGCTATAAGAAAAGTAAATAAATTATTTTCGCATTATGCCATCTAAAAGAAGTTAACAACCAAATGTTAAGAATGGGAATTAATTGGGTCATACTTAAATGTTGTCGCCAGAGTAATAAAAGTTTCTACAGTGGGCACAAAATGAAGAAGGTCCTTGGGATTTTTCTAGGACGTCTAAGGTCAGTCCAGTCAAGGTTTTTGGGACGTATAATGTCCTAAAGATGTTCTAAAGACGTATTCGGGACATTCCCAGAACGTCTTTTGGATCACGCCTTTCAGACATCCTAGGGATCCTTTCCCAGCAGGCATGGAAATTAAAGACTTGTTTGAAACGTCCTATAGACGTTTTTAGGACGTAAGGTTAGAAAGAGGGTCCTAGAACGTCAAAAAAACGGTGCAAGACAGGCGAAAACATTTCCCAAGAATTGATATTTTAAACTAAAATCACTAATTTAAAATAAAAATAATGAACTCTTCTGTTAAAAAATTGGCTTTCAACAAAACAGTTGAATTTTCTACAAAAACTTGTCCATTTTTCACCGAAAATGCAATAGTTAAATTTTCAGTTTATAAAATTAATTTTCTTTGATGTAGGACAAATTTTTAACAAATTACATGAATTGTCTACGAAGAACTATCAAGATTCCACCAATAATGGAATAACTAAATATCTCAACTTATACTCAACTACTAGTTCAGCCTGTGTTTTTCTTTTCTTAAATTTCAAGCAAGTGCCCTAACTTTCGGAGTGAATTTTCCGTTTTTTTATTTTATGTAGCTAAACACACACTAAACATTTAATGCAATGCATCCAATCTTTGTAATTTCAAACTAAAGCTTTGCAATACACTCGCGAGTCTTCCTCAGTCGTAGTGAAGTATTATTACTTCCATTGTAGCTAACCATGGACACTCCTTCTCGCAAACAATACACTTCAGATTCTAGAGTGTAATATTTACAGAAAGAAAATTCCGAGAGAAGTATTAGCTTAAGCTGTTTTGTTTATCCTGAGCTCCATAATAAATGTACCTTTAGGTGATGCCAAATGCTAAAAGTGCAAGCGCAAGCCCGCCTTGTCATGGGAATTTACGTGATTGTATTCTCGAAACCAGCCGGTGGTAATATCACGGCAAAGGAGATACTGGCAGGGTTTCTGATTCCAGAGAGGCAGAGTGAGAAGAAGAAAGAGACTGAGAGCTACATTTACCATGGAGAAGATCCTTAATCTTTAACGTCGCTAATCGCTTTCGAGAATCGTCCTAAGCGCTTGATACCACCACTGGGATGACAGCATGTAAGGTTGTGGTGATGAGCTACTTGACAGACAGGTAAATCTCACCAATTTATACGAAAGGTCGAATATCCAGCCAGAAAATTTGCAGCAATTAGTAAGCAGCAGAATATGAGCTGCACACCCGGAGTATGTTTTGACTAAGAACCCATTATCCAAACATTTCCACAGGAATGCTACTGTAGCGCATCCACTTCCAAACTTATCATGATGAGTACTTTATGCGCTGATAAATTGAGAACGAGATAGAAGTCTCTCAACCTCTCCTTCACGGAAATAAGAACAATAAACCACAACGACCTTGAGCAACAAAGGTGTCAGATCATAGATGGGAATCTTCTACTTAAAAGGAACATCAACCGAATGAGATCGGAGGTTGAGACTGCATGCCGCCAGCAGCTTAAGGGTGCAGAGGCCAAAAAGAGGATCAAGTGAACGTCGAAAATTAATGAAGACCTGATCAGATATCACTTACGGGCAACGGAACTGAAAGAACTAGTCAGGGCGAACAAAATTATCTCTTTGTAGGTCTTCATTCCGCGTCGGCCTATACCGTGACTGAACAACATCACGCTGATAAATTGAGATCCATTAGGCAGCGCCACCTTGCATCCGCAGTCGAAATAAGTTCCATCGAAAAACATGTTCAACATAAACTAGCAGCACCTGTAGCGTAGCACGCAGATGCGGTGGAAGAGGGCGTTACTATTCACATGACACGAGACGATATGGACGAGCGGAAGCCGCATCTGAGGGATGTAGCAGGGCAAATATCTCATAGTTGACATTTTTAGACTTGCAACCACCGAAACCTGTCCTGGCTCTTCGTCTAAACTCATCAAAGAGTTTGATGAGGAAAACCTGCGTCTCATGTTGTGCTTAACTGATGCCATCTTAGAGTTCGCAGATAAAGAGCACTCAACAAGAAATATAGTTAGCGACTTAAAACCCGAGATATTGCCTCAGTTCTTACAGCAGAATGTACCAGAATGTACCAGGGTGATGAATATAAAAATCATAGGCCATTCCTATACCAACTATGCCCTAAGAAAGACGTCAGAGCCTCCATAGAAACTTTGACGTGGAATTAGTAAAATAAGAGAAAAGCTGGGGTCATTGAATCAATTCAGAAAGGGCAATCTGCCATAGAGTCTCACTCGCCATGTAGAGTAGATCCTTGGCTCACATGACATCAGTGCAAGAATCTTCAAGAATCTAGACAAATTAATTGACCTTCTTAAACCGTGGCTCAATTTCTGTCAGCGTTACTGCGACGCTTCAAGAGAGCGATCGCAGAACGGAATGATAATATTATTTTTGTGGCAGACGAAAAACTTTTCTATTTTATGCTCGCTAATAGCGAAATCAAGACTCAAAATAATGGTGCATTCATTCTAAATATACAATGTATTAGTAGTTTTTTAAATTAAAAGGCTTTAACATTCCACAAAAAAATAGTTAGATTTTCTGTTATTTGGTTGAATTAATTGAGTTCGCTTATCAAATTCACATACATGTGTAGATAGTGGATTGGAAAATACATAATGATGTATACACATTTCAAGTTTTTATTTGTATTCCTGTATATTTAAAAATTATTCTAAGACTTACAGGCTTTTAATATTTCAGAATTGCGTAAAAGATTTAAGGTCAACGCGTCATTCAACTATTTGTATGCCAAACAATACATTAAGACGCTAATGTTTAGACCACTTTTGGTTAATAACAGAATTTTATTAAGCATATTGGGTCCAATAATATTGTATCTACCAATTATTTTAATTTTACTCCTTATCAAAATAAATTCTATTTAATACGATTGAATCTTATACGAATAATTTTAATATTTTTAAACTAAAAACATCATACAATAATTTTTATTACTTTTAATATCACTTCAATTAAATTTCAATTAAATTAAGCTTACAATTAAAACGAGAGTGACGCAAAAACACTTGTACGTTGCATTATTATTAATTTTGTCGAGAATTATTGTTGTGAGTCAGATCCTCGACCTCCTTGACGATTGCAATCATAATTAGGATTATGACTATAATTAGGACTATGACTTCAATAAACTAGATTCTCTTGGTAAGGATTAAGCCCGCTATTTTGATTCAATTTTAACTCTGCTCAGAAATTCTGGCTAGAATATTCTTGATGCTGAGACTGCTGACTGGATTGAGCATGGGAACCCGGAACATCTAACGACGTTAGGTTATTTCGACTTCTGTTTTTATAGCTCTGATATCCACCTGCTGTGAACCTATCATCTATTTCGTGCAACGCAGGAGGTGGTCTCTCTGACGAATTATAATCACGAGGCTTTGGATGGGGACGATTAGCAAGATAATACTTATCAAGCAAGTTTACAGCACCCTGGCTTCTCTCTTGGGGAAATGCTTGTTCCTCTTGTTGAAGAAGTTCAAGTCGTTCTTTAATTGTTAGCTTAGAAAAACGTTTAGCTTCGGCCATTCTAGCTTCTATCACTCTTGCTTCTGTGAAAAGATTGCTCATATATTCAAAGGTCATTAAATCTGATGGCAGGTATCGAAGTTATCGATGTACTGAATTACTTGAATTACTTCAGATCAAAAGCGGATTAGGGCAAATTACATTTTCGCAGAGGATACATGATAATTGATTAAGCGTATTCCATCACGAAGTTATGGAATCGTCTTTTAATCATTAGACTCTCTAAAAATATTTCAAAGTATGTGAGAATGCTTACCACCATTTCCTAATAATTTGAAATATATCAGAAAACTTGGGAATTATTCAGAATTTTTGGGAATAATATAAAATATCTCAAATATTGATAATATTGATACCTTCTCTGGTAGTTTTTCTTTTTGGTTGTACTTGTTTATTTTTCTTATCAGGTTGGGTCATAGTTGCAGACGCCGAACGTTCAGCAGCTTGCTCATACCTCATCTTGATTTTGGTCGCAAGATTTTGTATTTCTGTAAACAGATAAATTTACAAAAATGGTACAAAACTCATCATAGCTGGTGCTAATTAGCATAAGATAATAACCTCTTTCACGTCGTTTTGGAGAATATTGCGAAACATCTGGCATAGGTCGATGTAAATCGAGAGCCTCATGTTCTCTTGAAGTAGAATCATGTTCCAGAGGCAAAGTCGTAGTAAGTCTAGAAGTGACAAGTGAATCCACTTTGTTTCTATCTTTATCAATTCTATATCTTTGAAAGAGTAGATTTCGCTTAAATGTATCGGATGCTTCTGTAAAAAGACAAATATAAAATGATAAAGACAAACCTCATTATATCAGGTCCTAATTAGCGTAAAAATAATAACCTTCTGAACGTCGTATTGGAGAATATTGTGAAATATCTGGCAGAGGTTGATTCAAATCAAAAGCCTTATTTTCTCTTGAAGGTGAATTATGTTCCGCAGCCGAAGGCGTACCAAGTCTAGAACTGGTAGGTAGATCAACTCTGTTTCTATCTTTATTAGCTATCATTTTTCCCAAGAGAATATTTCGCTTAAAAGTATCTGATGTATCTGAAAAGAGAAATTTAAAGTCTACAGATACAACTCATCATATGAGAAGCAAATCATCCAGATGTTGACTGCGGTTGAACATACGCCAAAAATGATAAGAGAATTCTGATACTTACCAATCTCGTTAAAGAAAAGTATGAAGTTAAGAATAAGAGCACCAATGAGAAGCCTCATTTTCTTTTAGCCTAGATTAAACTGACTGCTTCAGAATTTCCTACGCGGAAACTTACAATTTAAAAAAAATCCGCTTGCTAATCATATACTAGTCGTTTCACTCACAACTGATGGCAGCAGAGGGAAAAAATAGGTAATGCAATGTACATCCGTAACATTTTATTTATTTTCCTTGAAAATTTTCTCCATCTTCGAAGATGAAGAAATTCCAGTTAGGTTTTAAATGTTTCTTAATATTGTTTTAGACGACGCTTCGTTTGCAATAAATATTTGTATTCGAAATATTGCATTTTAGAGAATCAATATCAGTGAAAATTCAAAAAATTACAATATCAGGACCCTAGAATATCATAAGTTTCTGTACAGATGAATTCTCAAAGAATAATCTAATCTTCAATATTCCCAAAACAAACAAGATACATATTTAATCGATTAATTAACTTCATATCCGTAACAGGATATTAATTTTCAATCAAAGATTAAAATTTTCAATCGAAGAGGATGCAATTTTTATCAGAAAAGAGATCAATTTTCCACAAAAAAGTTCATTCTCGACTCGAGAAGCTTAATTTTCGAATTCAAAATTGAATTCTTAAAAGGTTCAAAGATTAACTTTCTAAATAAGAGATACATTTTTAGCGAAATGATTGTCTTCTTACCAAAACAGTGGGATTTTCAAATTGGGATCGTATAATTAGGTTCGAATTTAAACAAAAAATGAGATAAGGGAAAAGTTCCTAGAAGATAGAGGGAAAAAAATTCTTTAAAAAATAAGAAAAGATGGAAAAAGGGGAATACATTAATTGTTTTAAATGTTCGCAGCTTTGAAGCTTCTGTGATTTTTTCCAAATTTTATATTTGCATTCCTATCGCAGAAAACATTTTGGGCTCCTTCTGTAAAATTTACAGCCAAAATAATTAATTTTTAACTAAAATTTGAAAAATTTTCTATCTTTTATAAATTTTAATGGGAACATTTTGTGTTTTTTAAGATCTTTTTACGATTGAAAAAAATTATTTCAAATATTGTAAGATCTTTAGAGTTGTTTTAAATCTTTGGACGTACCTTGAAATATTTTTAAATCTCTTCGAACTTTCAAAATTTAATGAAATTCCTCAATTTCTGTTAACAAATATCTTTGTTATACATATAAATATAATAAAATCAGATAAAAAATCTGAAATCTAATGATTTGTTTCAATTCCCTTTAAATATTTCAGCTTGTATGCAATTTTTTGAAATTCTGCAAAATTTATGTTTAAACAACGTACTGTAAACCTTTGAAATCCTTTCACATTATTAAAATCCTCGAAAACCTTATAAAGTTATTTAAAATTCATTAATAATGTATTAGAATATTTAAAGGTTTTCTGGAATATCTTTAAAACTTAAAAATTTTCCTAATATCTCATAAATCATATTTAAAATCCAACCAAATCATCCTAATTTAAAGAATATTCTTTAAAATTGCATGGCATTTTTGAAATCCTGTGAAATACTGGGAAACGTTTGAAACTCTTTTCAAATTTTTCAATTTTTTAAAGACCTCAAAAAAATCTGTTGACATTTTGTAAATCTTTTGGAATCTATAAAATAACCTGGAACCTTTTATATTCTGTGAAATCCTTTAAAAGCATTATAAAGTTTGGAAAACTTTTTGCAATATAATTCGTTTTTTTCATCTCTAGAAATCCCCTAAAAACTTTTAAATAAAATGAATAATTACAAAATATCGTAAATGATTTATATTAAAAGGTTGAGATTAAATATGAAAACTATAAAATAAAAGCGTGGTTTTTATTATATATATTATAAAATAATTATAATATATTATTGATACAATTTTTTAATCTTCAAGCAAAGAATACAAAGTTTTAAAAAGACAGTCAACTTTTAGAAGAAGAACATTTCCACTAAAAAAAAATAAACTGCAAATTGAAAAAAAAACAAGTTTTCAACAAAGTAGTTGATTTTTCGACAAAAAAATGTGACAAATTTTCCAAAAAAAAATATTTAAAAAAGAAGATTATTTTCATACAATATATTGAAGTTTTTAACTAAAATTACCAATTAAAAAGCATAAGTATTGAAGAACAAAATTTAGCTTTCAATCCAAAAGTTGAATTTTATATAAAAAACAGGTCCATTTTTAACATAAAATTAAATAGTTCAATTTGGAGATTAACAAATTAATTTTCTTCCAAAGAAAGAAGATTTAAAAAAAAAATTACTTGAATTTCCAAATAAAAACTTGAAACTTTCAACTGATAATGAAATAATTAAATTGGCAGGCAATACGATAAATATTTCATAAAATGAAATACATTTCAACTAAGCAGTTGAATTTTAAACCAAAACAGAATCATTCTCAATAAAAAATTTAGTAGTAGACTTTTCAAATAAAAATGTATTATCTTTAAATAAAAAACATTTGGATTTTTTTACATTGAGTTCTATCAATTTTAAGATTTATTTAGTTATAATTTAAACTTCACAAACATGTTTAGATAGTGGATTGGAAAATAAAAAAAATAAACTTTCTGTCAATTTTCCTTGCAACTTCCGAAATTACCCCGAGATATTTGTATGGCAAACAATACATTTTAGAAGCTTTTGTTTGGAGAACTAATTTTGGGTAATTAAAGATTTTCACTAAGCATATTTTACCAAAAAATATCGTATCTGTCATTTATTGAAAAATTTCTGCGTTTAAAATTCTCGACTGATTTAAATAGAGAAAAGTAATTAGTATCTTAAATGAAAAGAAATGAATTATGCTCGTGAAATAATTTTAAAAAAAAATTTAATAGTTGTTTTTAATATAATTTATTATAATATTAATTCCTTAATAAATGTGCCAAAGAAAACCAAAAACAGTAGGCATTCCTTATTATATTCAATTAATCTGCTTGAAATCCGTTTATTTTTTTTTCGTATTTAAATGTTTCTTTTTTAAAACGAAAATATTTTGTTTTGGCAAAATCTCAGCTATAATATATTTTTTCCAAACCTTTAAAAATCTTGATTGAAAATTAATTTCTTTTGTAAAATAAACTGACGATATTGTTGAACTCAAAATGACAAGAAGATTTACTTTTTAACATAAAAGATTATATAAGCTATAATCTTCTTTATAATATTATATAATGAATGCACGTATTTATTATTTTTTTAACTAAAACTTTAACAATTCCATATTTGATTGAATATTCATGTTGAGAATTTGGTTCGTAAAAATAAATGTAAATATTTTAAAGAAAATTCAGTTAAAATGTCATAATTTTAGTAAAAAATCCATCTCTTTGCACACCAATCTTGACTCTTTTCGTTTGAGATGCAATTGATTGGTTGGATTTTTTGTTATAAATTTACCCGTCAGTTCTAATTGTAACTATTTGTTTAAAAATTAATTTTTTGTAGTTATTTAATTGATCTATTTCAGATAAAAAGGAGATTTAAAAAAGCATCAAATATATGTTTAGTTACCGTAAAATTTTAAAACAGAAATTGTCAGCTCCTCTAAATAAAACAATTGATATTCTTTTATTTATTCCATAGATATTGAGGATTGGTAGTGCAATTAGGATCATAATTAAGATGATAATGAGGATCCTGACTTTAATAATATTCTTTAAAACAATGACTTTAATTATCTAGGTAAGGATTAGAGCCAATTTTTTTATTGCAAGTTTACTCTGGTTCAAAATCCTTGTACGGATTTTCGGGAGGTTAAGATTGTTAATTCGAATGATCATGAGAATCCGAAACATCTATCATCAATGCATCTTTTCAACTTTTTTGTATAGATCCGATATCCACCTAATATCGACCTATTGTGTATTCCGTGAAAAGCAGAAGGTGATGTTTCCAATCATGACTAATGTTTAGGTTTTTTGGTTTGAGAAGACCATCAGAATAATAGTTTTTAAATAGAAGCATGAAATATTCCTGCCTGTGACACCCGGCTTGCCAGTGTCAGGCTCAGTCCATCGGGAGCCATATTAAAAAGATTTCTTCTGGAATCACTTCATCTGGCCCATCATAACTTTTCATTTTAACATTCTACAAAGGTTTGTAGCTCTAGAAAAGTAGCAAAAAGTAAAACCTTTATTTCCAACTTTGCCGTCTACCGCATAAGTTTATCCCCTACTAATAACATGCCTTTAAGGAACGCGGTTGTACGAACTATCTTGCATCAATTTCCAATTCTAGCTTACCTTCCAGGATGGAGGGAACAGAAAGGGACGACGTGCATGTTCTGGTTGAATCAGGATTGATTGATTTGGGGAACGATGAGCTAGCGTCAGCTATTTGCAGCCAAGTGCGTCAATAGAAATACCGTGAAAGATCATCAATTGGGATACCACAATGAAAGAGGAATATGTGCGTCTTGATTATAAAAGTGCGAAGTGTGAAGCCAATAGCGAAAAAGGATACAATTGTGGGTCCGGATGCAATAAGGGCACATAAAATTTTTTCGTGCGAAAACGAAGTCCCCTGGAGGCTTTAGAAAAAATTTTCGAATTTTAATTT
>NC_046663.1:32567084-32588000 GCF_010883055.1 Belonocnema kinseyi | reverse complement strand
ATTAAAATTCGAAAATTTTTTCTAAAGCCTCCAGGGGACTTCGTTTTCGCACGAAAAAATTTTATGTGCCCTTATTGCATCCGGACCCACAATTTTAGGAAACAATTTGCTGCAAAGTATGCTTATATTAAGAATGCTGCACTGAAGCATCTTATCGCTAAGGCGAAGGACATCAGGATTGATCTACATATTCGAGAAGATGATTTTGGTGTTAATTCATTTGATGATCCAGAACCACCAAATGCTTCAAAGTTTGATAGCCTAACAACAACCAGAGGCAGAAGCAGAGGTTCAGTAGCCATGAAGGCCATTAAATTACACATATCATATGAACTGATATGTTAGGCGCTTTCATTTTCTGGCTGAGAAAATTGGACAATGTTTAAATAGAGAACATTATCAAATCTTCTTTTTTAGGTACTCAGAGCTAGCCAAAAGAAAAATGAGCAGAATCTAGCCGATAAAAAACGCTAAGTACCTGTAAACAGATTTCTTTCGGCTATTTAAATAACTGCCACCAAAATGAAAGTGGAACAGCAGCTTTCTATTCATGAACTTCCTTTGGAAGATATGGACCAAGAAGGCCTGAATGAATCTGAAGGCATAGCTGCAAGGGGTAATGATCATCAAGTAACGGATTAAAAGGAATTTTACTGATGCTTTACCAGAGCTCAGAGATGTAGAAACAAACACGAAGGCATCCTCTGCCCAAAATGAGTATCGAAATGATTTTCGTGCAGGAACAGAATACCTAAATACCAAAGTCCCTTAATTTGAAAACATGACTTACAATTATTAGGGTGTTTGAGAAAAAACCAACCAAGAAATGTACGCTCTGGGTAATTCCAAATGAAGAACGCGAGAGCTAGCAAAAGGCCGGAGATGGAGCTGACAACCGTCACAGCCGTTGATGTTTTAGAGCTTTTGAAAAAAGCAAGTTACTGAAAAACTCCATGTCCGAAAATGGTACATGTTGCCTGAAAAACTAGATGCTTAAAATACATCTGAATTTCGACCAAATGCCTTTCTTTCAATAATTCATAAATTTCTTACAACTATCAGTGCAGACAAGGTATATTCTCACTGCGACGAGAATGACATCATTTCACTAGAACAAAAAGTATGTTGTAAAAACTCGCTAGGTAGTACAGGTCTAGTAACCCATTGAGCAAATCATTAAAGAGCATGTATCATAGGTTCAGAATACGCCATTTTAAGGATGGTCATCAAGTTACCCATCTTCTGTACGTGAATGACCTGGAGCTATACGCTGGTTTAAACCAAAGATTGCAGAAAATGATTCAATGCACAAAGCAGTTGACCAATGATATCCACATGAAGTTCGGAATAGATCAATGGAGAATATTGCATTTAACTAGAGGGGAATTAGGGATTGCAGAGCTAGAAAATGAGTTCGCAAATAACATAAAGTAAATTTTTTGTGCGACGCATATAAATATATGGATATTCTTAAATATACAGGTATTTAGCATTTAATATTTAATATCAGAGTAACGCCCCTCTTTGCAATTCGAATCAGATTGATTCTGACAAGTTTAATCTCAATCCTTCGTTCTGACTTAATAATAGTCTAACACCGACCTTAAAAGGTTACGCAGAACCATTCTCGTAGAAATAACGAAGTATCGAATGCAGAACAGTATTTCGGCGATGCAAAGGGTAGTTTTTCCATTCCAAAAAGAGGATGGTGGCCTTGTAGATATAAAAAAAAACCTGTCTAAGTGACAATTCATACAGTTATGAGATAGTAAGGCATCCAATACTTGGGTGAAAATAGGCGTCCTTTATCCAGAAATGGAAGGATTTGTCTTTGCGATTCTGGGCAGGATTGTCAGCACCAGAATTTATTGCTAACACGTCTTACATGGAGACGTAGTTGACTGGTGCCGCTTATGTCAAAATACCCACAAATTTATGAAGCACATTTATAATGGTTGTAGCGTAATGGCTCAGAAGGTATATACGCACAGGCATAACGCCACTCGACCTGACATGGTGAATCTGATGTTGGAACGAGTAACATAACAAAACAGGTGCAACAACAACTAGCAGCACATGTATGGCACCCTGTAGATGCGGTGAAAGAGGATGCTTATGTACTCATGACAGAAGATTTTATGGGCGAGCGGGAGCCGTATCGAAGGGGCGTAGCATGGCTACTGTCTCCTAGTTGACATTCGTAGGCTTGCAGCTGCCGGAACCTTTCCTTTCTCCCAGTCCGAACTTATCGTTGATCTGAATAAGCGAAGCCTGTGTCCCACGATGCGCTTCATTGGTGCCATCTTAAAGTTCGCAGGTGAAGAACCATCAACAAGAAACGGATTTTTAAAATTTAGAGTAAACAGGGAATTTCTTCGTCTAGGTAGTAGCTTCAACACTGAGATTCTGCCTTTATTTATGCAGCAAGATATGAGCTTGCTGCAGTTGCAGACTCTAACATATTGCGCTGCGATCACGTGTGCTAAGATGTTGAGCATAAAACTCAGAGGCCAGGCTACCAACAACTATGCACTAAGAAAGACGCCAAAGCTTCTATGGAACTTTCAACTTCAAGGTGAATCTGGAAAAAGTGATTGACTATCTTAAATAGAGGCCCATAGTCTGGTCAGCGTGACTACGGCGCTTCAAGATAAGGCCAAAGAAGTGCGCTTCATCAATTAGAACATGTAAGACATGGTTGGGTCATCATCCAGTAACGCCTGCAATTGCTCGTCTTCTCAATTTTGTGGTCTATCAAAGCGCGCTGTCCTTCATTTTGAAATGAGCAAGTTTAAATCGTCGAAACCATGTCTAACATGTTCTAGTCGATGCAGCGTGTTCACCATAATGCTCCTACCAGCAAACGATGACTTTTCGCAGCTTTTTTTCTTTTAGTTTAATAAGAAAAGCAATGCGTGCTGCAAATGCTCTTTTTTAGGCACAAATGTCGACATGATCACTGAACCATACAACACAGACGCTATTGTTTAGTGGACTCAACTTGTGTGTGTGCGTGTGTGTAGGTTATTGTCAGAGGAACAAACTGTCGTAGTATAAAATTAATACGTAGTGTACTGTTCGGTGGTGCGCCTCTTTTGAAACCGGAAAAGACTTATGCATGCAGCTGGTAGGTCATGTCAACTTGACACGAAGTGGCTCCGTCTGTCGTGTATCCGATGTTAATCATCTAATGAAGAGGGCTAGGCACTAGAAATCGCCGGGTGTGGATAGAGTGCACAGCTTCTGGTAGAAATACATAGAGGTTCTGCGCTCCGCTTTTTCTGCGGCCCTTCAAAACCTTCTGTAAATCTTACGGCTATTATTTCTGATTTCACCTATTAATATTTTGAGGAAAAAAACGTCCTGTCCAATGAACGAAAAGTTTCATTTTGAGGCTCCTAAGGTTACGATGACCAGGTCACGATTGATAGTATGGTTGTGTTGCATCTGAAACACAACTAAAGATATTTGCACATGGCCTACATTGGCTAATATCAGTAGTTTCACTTAATATCAAACAATTCTTCACTTGAGGTTCTTAAGGCAAATAAAATTTCTCTGCGCGTCAACCGATTTCTGCATCGATTTATGAACAGGTAGTGCACAAAGATTGCATTTTGTAGTCGTTGGATACTGAGGGGTACCTGGTCCTTGCTCATTTAACGTGATATCTTCCGAGGTAATTTATTCAGGGCACTGTGGTTTTATTTAGCATTAAAACCACTAAGCTGGACACCCAACAACATGTCCTATAGGTTTAAAATTAAGGTAGGAGGAGCAGAGTCTCAACTAGCCCTCCTCTTGTATATGGAAGGCATCAAGGTTTTTGTAAGTTCAGATTAAAAACTGAACATCCTGCTCAACATTTTGCTGCACTTCTCTGATAATATCAGGATGTCTCTGGCTTTAGGAGAATACAACAAGCTTAATTTTTTCTGTGGAGAAATAAATTCTCCCCTGCTACTGGGTCTCCACAGTGGCTTTCGTGGACTTAGTGCGGAGTACGTCGCGAAGGCAATTGACACCTATTTCATTTCTCTCCTATAAGACTTCTTTGGTTCGATTACCCTGTCCTTGACTGATCTAGAAAAGCTTAAGAGCATCATCCGTGTGAATGTGTGTGAACCATAAAAGGACAACAATGTAAAAAAGAGTTATGCGACGCTAGCTTGGAGGCAAAGGGTTCTAGGATGTTTCTTCGATTGTGTGACTAAGGTTATGCAATTGCACGAATATTTACAAAACAGAAATAAAATTTTACTTCACTACTGCATCAGTAGAGTTGACCTCATTACCCTTTTCAAACTGGAAGATACTTATTGTCAGATTATCGGACATATCAACGCTAAACAGCTAGCTTCTCTGTGGAGAGGTAAGCAGCTGCGCAAGCAACACCCCAACAGATTCCATTTTCCCGGCGCAGATAGTTATGCTTCAAACCTGGGTTTAAGCCAGGATGAAATTTTTCCGGAGACTAAGATCCCAGCCAGAATATCGAGCACATTATTGATTGCTGTGCGATGCTTGCCTCGCAAAAAAACACGCGCAGGCATAATGATTATAAAAAGGAATTAACTTGCAAGGAAAGAAAAAATTTTCTGGTGTCGATTCTACTAATTTATTTCACATAAGATCTTCGTAAAGTTGTTTTTCATATTTCACATAATTGCGTAATGGTTTGAGGGTTAACACATCATTCAAATAACTACTTGCATGACAAACAATACATTTTAGACGCTTAAGTTTGGAAGCACTATTTTTAGTTAATTACTGAATTTAATTAAGCATATTTCGTACAATAATATTGTATCCGATGTTGGTATTAAACTCTTTTTAAATTTGACGACGGATTTCAAAAGAGAACAGTAATCTTTGTCTGCATTAAAAAAAAAAAAGAAATATTATAATGGCAAAATTTGAATCTATATCTATTATTATGACTATAGTAAGTAAAGCCAGGATGGGTAACTCTTTCGTACCAAATTTTTTTTAAAAATAATATAATTAGAATTAAACTTTGATATTGCAGACATCACATTCGCGTTTCTTGGTTGCCGCTTAAATGTTTACATTCACACCGAGTGTGACGCAAAAATGCTTGTACGTTGCATTAATTATTAATTTTCTTTTATATCAGTGTTTTGAGCTAGATCCTGCACCTCCTTGGTGATTCCAAAGAATATCAGTATTATTATAAATATTATTAGGACTATAACTTTGATGGTGAAGATTAGAGTCATAATGAGGTGGTGCATAATCAGTATCAAGCCTTGAATAATACGGGCTATAACTATCAAATGGGTTCTCTTGGTAAGGATCAAACGCGGTAGTATGATTAAAAGTTAAGTCCTGTTGAAAATTCTGAAAAGAATTTTCTGCTAGTTGAGACTGCTGGCTGGACTGAGCATGAGGAAGTGGATCATCATTCGGCATATTAAAAATTGGACTTTTCTTTTTATGCCTCCGATATCCAGCTGCTGTAAACCTAGGATCCTTTTCGTGCACAACAGGGGGTTCTTTCTCCAACGAAGGATCAGTTTTAGGTTTAATAATAGGACGACCATCATCATAGTAATTTTGAAGCAAGTTTAAAGCATTCTGGCCTCTCTCTTGGGAAGCTGCTGGTTCCTGGCGTTGAGCAAGTTCTAGCCGTTCTTTTATTGGGACTTTGAAATCACGCTTGGCTTCGGCCATTCTAGCTGCTATCGCTCTTGAGTCTGTAGAAATATTGCTCTTATATTTAAAAATCATCAAATCTTATCCAAACGATCCAGAAGTTGATCAAAGATCTACAATTGCCTAGTACAGTGAAACTCTGAGACTGGGCCGGTTTTGGGACTGGAGAAGGTAGGGAATTACCTAGATAGAGGTCTGTTTGGTAGAAAACGCTTTTGTTTGTTCACGCCTGAGCGACCGCCGCGCACCCTGTGCACCTCCTTTTACAACTACTTGCGGCGCAACATCAATTCTCGGAAGAACTATATCAGATATCCCTATCTCAGAGTTCCACTGTATCAAATAAATTATTATTAGGATATCCTCAAAGTATACTTTGAAATACTTGCGAATATTTTGGCACATTTGTTAACGTTTTTAATTACAAGAAATAATTGGAATATAAATATTTCTGGAGTGAAACTATCGAGGCGAAACAGCTTCTAAATATTTGGTCAAGCGAAAATACCTTATCTCATATTAGCTCAACAAAATCGTAGGTCACTTCTTAACCAAAAAGTTGAATCTTTAACCAATGAGATTAGTTTTTGGAATTAGATTAACCTTTAACAAAAATAGATAAATGTTTAGCAAAATCGTCTAATTTTCAAAGAAAAAAGATCAATTTTTCGCCTAAAGTAGCATTGCTGAATTTTCATTTAAAAATTGATTTTCATTTTTAAAAAAACTAGTTTTTAACAAAATAGTTGAATTTTAAACTCAGACGATAAATTTTCAACTGAATCAGTCCTTTAAACGCATATGAAGTGGGGCTACTCTCTAGGGAGTTAAAAGTATTTTCTACTCCCTAGCGAGCGGAAAGTGACGACAAAGGTGAATAATGAACATTATGCATCTAATAACTCGCATTTTACGATAATCAGCCCATTCAGCGTAAAAGCTGTAGCGAAATTTTTCTTCGAAACTTTTAAATTGAATTTTGGGTCATTTATCTTTAGCTTCCATAAATGACCTGTAATGATACCATAAATTAACAAAAAATGCCATAATTTTTGGAAATTTATCAAATTGTTTAAAAGGGAATTTTGGGTAACTTATGGCAAGTCACTATAAATTACCAGCAATATCACAATAAATTGCAACAAAATTTATTAAATCCCGTTAATTTATAAAAGTGTTTAAAATTAAATTTTGGGTACTTTAGGGTTATTTATAATATTAACCAGTAAAATTACAATAAATTACCGAAAATGTTCATAAATTTCCGAAATTTTATAAACAATTTCAAATTAAATTTTGGGCAATTTATGGAAAGTTAACATAAATTACCGGTAATATTACTACAAATTACCAGGAAATTTCATAAATTTCCGGACATTCATGAAAAACAATTAATTGAACTTTGGATAACTTATGGTAAGTTACCATACTTACCTGCAAAATTTGCCTAAATGACCGAAAATTTGTGTACATTTCTGGAAATTTATCAAAATGTTTTAAATTGAATTTTGGGTAATTTATGGTAAGTTCTCATATTAAACTGTAAAATGGCAATAGCTGACCGAAAATTTTAATAAATTTCTGGAAATTTATTTAATTTGGTTATGATGTAGAGAATGGAGTAGTTGCTCAACTAGACGGCTAACTAAAGTCAGAAAATCATAGAAAGGCATGCAATCAGAAATATAGTTAAAAAAATATCAGTTATTGATATGTTACCATAAATGTATGGAAATTTTAGAATTATATTAATTTATGTAGATTAAGAAAATTGAGGATGATTGAATAAATTTATAAAATTTATAGCCATTTATGAAATTTATGGAAATTAATGGAAATATATAGAAATTTATGAAACTTACAAAAATTTATGAGAATTTACGGAAATATTCTAAAATTGATGGCGATTCACAAATTTTTTAAATTTACGGTCATTATTGAAATTTATAGTCATCTAAAAAATTTATGGAAATTCATGAGACTAAATGAAATTAAAAATTATGAAATTTATGAAATTCCTGGAAATTTATTCATATTATGGAGTCTAATGAAATTTATGGAAATTTATGGTAATCTAAGGAAATTTATGGTAAATTATGAAAAGATATGGCAATTTATGTAATTTCTACAAATTTACGGAAATTTATGAAATTTGTGGAAATTTATGGTGATTCGTGAAATTTACGGATATTTATTTTGATTCATAAAATGTATGAAATTTATTGTTATTTAGTTAAGCTATGGACATTTATGGAACTTAATGAAATTTATGTAAATTTATGAATTCATGGAAATTTATTTAAATTATGAAATTTACATACATTTATGCTGTTTTGTGGAAATTTATGAAAAATATGGTGATTTATGTAATGTATGAAATTTATGTATATTAAAGTTACGGAAATTTGCGGAATTTAATTAAATTTATTAAATTTATGTAAATTCATGAAATTCATGGATATTTATGTAAATTCATGAAATTCATGGATATTTATAAGTTTCATGGAAATTTATGGAAATGTATGATAATGTATGTAAATCTATTAAATTTACGGTGATTATTGCAAATGTATGCAATATGCGGCAACTTTTGATAACAGCTCGGCCATTATTAAATTAGCTCAATGGACAATCTTACGAAAGAAAAAGTCAAATTCGGTTTCTTCCCTAGGGAGGTAAAGTGATGATGTAAAGGGAAGTAGGTAAATAGGTCTAAAATTGGTCATTTTCGAAATACTATGCAGGCATCGAAAATCGAACTTTCATGTCGGAAGTTGCAAAAAAATAATTATCTGTAGTACAACTGGATTACCAGGAATTACTACAGATTAGAACCCGATTACTCTGGATTACAAATAGATAACTCCGGTCCATAAACTGTGTCACGTTGAAATACTAGAATTACTCCAAATTACTTAAATTACTCGAGATTACAAGTGGATCACGGCAAATTACACACTTATCCACAGAGTATTTTGGATTACTAGTTCAAGTGACTTAGTGATTAAGAGGATTACCAAAATTGTTTCCCAGTCAGAAAGGGTACATGATAATTCATTAAACGTATTTCATCGCGCTGTCAAGGAATCGCTCTTTTAATGTGAGAATGTTTGACACTATTTCGTAATAATTCGAAATATATCTGAATACTTGGGAAAATTTGGGAATTTTTGGGAATAATATGAAATGTCCGCAATATTGAGAATACTGATACCTTCTTTGTTCGATTTTCTTTTCGATTTCACTGTTGGTGTCCCTTGTTCTAGAATCTGATCGTCTGCAGCCATACTTGGAGAGGCAGAACGTTGATCAAGCTGCTCAAACTTCATCTTGATTTTAGAAGCAAGATTTTTTATTGCTGTAAATAGAGATATTATCAAAAACATATAGAAAACTCATCATTTCTGGTCCCAATTAGCATATAGATATTAACCTTTTGCACGTCGTTTCGGAGAATATTGTGAAATATCCGGCATAGGACGATCAAAATCAAGAGCCTCATGTTCTCCTAAAGTTGAATCATGTTCCTGAGCCGAAGGCGTAGTGAGTCTAGAGGTAACAAGTGGATTTAATTTGTTTCTATCTTTATCCATTCTATATCTTTGAAAGAGGAGATTTCGCTTAAAAGTATCTGATGCTTCTGTAAAAAGACAAATATAAAAGAATATAGATAAAACTCATCATATCAGAAACAAGTGATTAGGATGTTGACTAAGAGTTGACATGTGCCACGTAATAAGAAATTATCATTATTCTGATATTTACCAATTGCGTTAAGGAAAAGCATGAAGTTAAGTAGAAGAGCACCAAGAGAAAGCCTCATTTTTTCGAGCGTAGATCAAACTGGCTGCTTTAAGATTTTTTACGGAGGAAATTATGATTTTTCATAAGTCCTTTCTCTAATATCTGTGTATATCTACTAGTCATTACACACGAAAATGAAGGTTGTGGAGGGACGATTGGTAGTAGGAGGTACAATGCCTAACGTTTTGTTTATTTTCGTTGACATTTTTTTCAACGTTCAAATATAAGAAAGTGTTACATAGGGTTTCAAAATTTCACAACTGTATTGTAGGCAAAGCGTTGATGAAATAGCTGTATGTATGTCAAATATTACATTTTAGGCAACCAATGTCAGTGGAAATTGAGAAACTTACAATATCAGGTCCCAAGAATATGATAAGTTTGTGTATAGATGAATTCTCGACAAAGCAGTTAAATCTATATCCGTAGCAGGTTATCAATTTTCAACCAAAGAGTTGCATTTTCCACCAAAAAGGACGCAATTTGTTTGAAAAAAACGTAAAAAATGTCTTATTTTCTATAATGATATTACAGATTCCTTGTAAAATTTAAATACGAAAGACCTAGCGAAATAATGCGCGTATTTCTGAAAAGGATTCCTATTTTTCATCTTTCTGGTAGCTTAAGGGAAAAGCCGCTGACCGAAAATCGGAAGCTCTAGTTCTATTCTTAACGGAGCGAAGATGGAGATCTTCCTTCAGAAAAGATTTAATTTACAAATTTTCTAATTCGTAGCTTCATCTGGTTTGGAAAAAAGTTAGGAATTTCTGTTACTCTTTGACGCTAATAAAGATTCCTTGAAAAAAATTGAATACGTAACACCTGGTAAAACAATTCGTGTATTTCTGAAAAGGGATTCTTTTTTTGATCTCTCTTGTAGCTTAAGGGAAAAGAACCTGATTGAAAATAGGAATTTCTGTGGTTCGTTTCCCAGTAGAGCGAATGATACGATCTTTTTTCAGAAAATATTCAATTAAATTTTTTTGTAATACATAGCTTCATCTAGTCTGAAAAGACGTAAAGATATTTTGTTATTTGCTGATGATAATACGGATTCGTTAAAAAAAATAAATTAAGTAAGACCTGCCAAATATTTGCGTGTATTTCTGAAAAAGGATTCTTCTTTTGATCTTTCTAGTAACTTAAGGGAAAATCAGCTGATCGACAATCGGAAGTTTTGTGGTTCGTTTCCCAGTGGAGCGAATAAAAAGATTTTTTGTCAGAAAATATTCAATTGCAATTTTTATGTAATTTATAGCTTCATCTTGTCTGTAAAGACGTTAAGAATTTTTATTATTTACTGCTCATAATACAGATTCGTTCAAAATTCTTTAAAAAATTTAATACGTAAGACCTGGCAAAATAATGCTTGTATTTCTGAAAAAGGATTCATCTTTTGATCTTTCTAGTAGCTTAAAGGAAAAGAACAAAATTGACAATAGAAATTTCTGTGGTTCGTTTCGCAGCGGAGTGAAGGAGAAGATCCTTTCTCAGAAAATATTTAATTAAAAAAAAAATTAATTCATAGGTTCATCTTTTTTAAAAAAATGTTCTAAATTTCTATTATTCTGTGATAATAATAATACAGATACCTTGAAAAATTTGAATACGGAAGATCTGGCAAACTAATGCGTGTATTTCTGAAAAAGAATTCTTCTTTTGATTTGTCTAGTAGCTTAAGGGAAAAGCAGCCGACCAATTATCGGAAGTTCTGTGGTTCGTTTCCCAGTGGAGCGAATGAGAAGACCTTTTTTTAGAAAATATTTAATTTAAAAAAAATTTTATTTTTCAACTAAAGTTTTTAGATACAACAGAATTGTTCCATGTCTTCCGAAATCCCAAAAAGTTCTTTAAAACTGTATGAAAATTTGCTCAACAAAAAATCTAAAGGATACTTTTAAAATATCCTGAAAGATATAAAAGTCATTCAAAAGTTTTTTTAATTCCTTGAATTTATTAAAATCTATGGATTCTAGAACCTTGTAATTTCTTTATGAAGTCGAATCAGACCATCTTAATTTCAAGATAATTCTTTTTCTCCATTAGCTCTTGTAAATTTTATACCTATACAAATATGTGCACGAAAGTTAAATTTAAAAAATAACTTTGTTATTGTACCTTATGTTTAGTTTTTTGTGTAATGATTAATAATAAGGGTAACAATTATAAAATATTAATTTTCATATTTTCAGCTCAGAAAACCATATCTAATAGGTTATTCAATTAAAAAATATATTAAATAATTTATATGAAAAAGGTGACATTAAATATATAAACATTAGAATTATAAAATAAGAGTGCAAATTTTTATCTCGAAAATTTAGGATTTAAAAAATTATAACTTAAAGATTATATTGTTGAAAATTATAAAATAATTATAACAAATGTTTAGCAAAATTTCTTGACCTTCATATAAGAGAAGAGAGAGAGGAGAGTCGCATTTTCAAACAAGAACTTTTCCGCCGAAAAGAATAACGGTACTGGTACTAAAAAAATTGTCGGTACCGGTACAAAAAAATTAAGGATACCGACAATTTTTTTTACTGATTTTCTCAGAAAGCATATTTCTAGCAAGTTAGCGGCAGATCGCGCATGTTCATGGAATTTGTGGAATTCATGAAATTCATGAAATTCAGAACATTCGTGAAATTCAAGGAATTCCTGCAATTCAAGGAATTGATGCAATTCAATGAATTCAAGGAATTCATGCAATTCAATGAATTCAAGGAATTCATGCAATTCAATGAATTCAAGGAATTAATGCAATTCAATGAATTCATGACATTCAAGGAATTAATCCAATTTAAGGAAAGTAGTAGCTATCCTGCCGGCGCCGGCAACATTGTTAGTTGCCGGCGCCAGCAAGTTTGCAAGTTTCCGGTTTTTTCCCCTTTTTCTCTACATTTTTTTGTTAAATCGGATACTGATGCATGATGATGCGCTGATTACAAACCTAGACTTTAAAACACATGCAAATATAATTTGCAGTGTTAAAACTTTAAAAAATTACGTTTTTTGTTTACGAAGTTTATATACACTATCTGTACCGGTAAAAAGCATGTGTCAAGCATACGAAAGGGACCCTACGCATTTTAGAGTGAAGCCATGTAATTCAGGAGTTATTTTGACAGTTTTTGGCTTTTGACGCGTTTAACCAAACGGTCTATGTATAGATCACACTTTATAGTCGATTTTCGATTCAAGAATTACTATTGACGTCTTGGGGGGGGGGGGCGAAAATGCAAACCTGAGTCTAGTGGCTGAAATAATGTGAGGTCGTACCTCTACCCCTTTTCCAACGCCACGTGGGGGCAAAAGGCACCCCTATTTCTAGTCACAGAAATAATGTAGGGTCGCACCCCTACCACTTTCCCAACGCCGTATAGGAGCGGAGAGGAACCCCTGTGACCTGTCACAAAAATAATTTAAGGTCGCACCCCTACCTTTTTTCAAACGCCACGTGGGAACGGGACGGCATCCTTGTGTCAAATCACAGAAATAATGTAAGGTCGCACTCCTGCCCCTTTTCAAACGCCACATGGGGGCGGAAACGCACGACTGTGTCTAGTCACAGAAATAATGTAAGGTCGCACTTCTACCCATTTTCCAACGCCACCTGGGGGCGAGAAGGCACCACTGTGCTTAGTCACAGATATAATGTTAGGTTGCACCCCTACCCTTTTTCCAACGCCACAGGGGGGTGGGGGGGGCACTTCTGTGACTGGTCACAGAAATAATGTAAGGTCGCACCCCTGCCACTTTCCCAACAACACGTAAGGGCGGAAAGGCATCCTAATGATTGGTCAAAGAAATAATTTAAGCTCGCATGTAGACTCCACCTTCAAGGAGTTCACGTAATTCGTGGAATTCACGGAATCCAAGGAATTCATGGAATCCAAATTTTTATAACTTTTCTTCAACATCTCATGGGAAGGGGGGCTGGATGGCACCCCTGTGTCTTGTAACAGAAATAATTTTGATCAAAATACTTACGCTTTTCCAACAACGTGTTGGCGGACTAGAAGGCACCTCTGTTACTGGCCGCAGAAATAAAATAAAATTTTTGCCAGGTTTTAGTCTGGGAAACAAACTAGCAAGATGGCCGATATTGAGGATCGAACAGAAATTGTCGGTACCGGTGATTTTTGTTTATCGGTACCGACATTTTTTTTATTGGTACCGACAATTTTTTTTACCAGTACCGGCTTTGTATACACAACCAAAGGATAAACTTTTAAATAAACAAACGAGTTTTTAACAAAGAAGTTAAGTTTTTGACCAGAATGTATGGTTTGTTATCACAATAGGTTTTGATCAAATATTTAATTTTCGAGAAAAAAGTTATATGTGTGAACCACATAGATAAAATTTTAACCTAGAAAGACAAATTATTAATCAAATGGTCGAATTTTGAAAGAAAATTGAAATTTTAAACTAAAATAACTCACTTAAAAACGAATAAATTTGGCAAAGAAACGCTTAAACTTCAACTCGATAGTTACATTTTGCACAAAAGAAGGTCAATTTTCAACATAAAATTAAAATTAAATTAAATTGAATTAAATACCACAGTTTAAAGATGTACAATCAATTACTACAGTTGCATATATTGGAAATGATTTATAAAATCAACAAAAATAAATGTATTTTTAATTTCTGTAAGTCTTGACTGAGACTTCTAAGCAAACTTCTGAACAAAATAATTCAGGTTAAAATTGTTTATTTCACAGTAGTTATTTACAGGTTAAGTTTTTCCTTTCAATTTAGAGAAAAGCTACAATTCTTATTTAAATCTAATGATCAAGGCTTTCTTTCATTCTTCCATGTATTTTTTAAATTTATAATTGTTATAAACAATGATGGCCTAAATTTTAATGGACATCACCCAAAAATATTTGTAGAGATATCTTCCAAGAATAAAGCGAGGCCTTGATCATGAGGATTAAATAAGAATTGTAACCTTTCCCTAAAGGGAAATCACAATCTAACACTCTAAATAATTAATGTTAAATAAAGAATTTCAAACTGATTTTTTTCAAGTACACGTAGCAGCTTCCTTCAATATTTTCAGAAACCAATAATAGATCTATTTTTGTCGATTTTTCTTCCGGAAAAGATGAACTTTTAACAAATTATATTAATTTTCAACTAATATCTATCAACTTTCAACCAATCATGGAATAATTTAATTTTCAAACATTACGATAAATATTTTTAAAAAGCAGTTTAAATTAAAACCTAGTACTTAAATTTTGTACCAAAGAAAATTAATTCTTTATAGAAAATCTAATCCTTGACTTTTGAATAAAAAGGAGTTAGCATTCGACGAAAAAAAGATGGATTTTTTTTCTTGGATTTTACTAATTTCAAAGGTTCTTTTATTGGCATATAAACGTCGGTTACACTTGTAGATAGCGGAATGAAATATAAATAATGATATAAACGATTTATAAGTTTTAATTTATAACCCTAGACATTTATTTTAATTTTTCTAGATTATTCCAAGAGACTCAGTTTTTCAATGTGTTATAACTGTTTAATAGTTTGAGGGTCGACGCGTCATTGAAATAAATTGTTGTATGGCAAACAATACATTTTTGACGCTCATGGTTGGAAAAATACTTTTGGTTGATTACACACTTTTATTATGCGTGTTTTTGACAGTCATATTGAATCTTCTAATTAATTTATTTATTTTACCAATTTTCAAAATAAGTTGCTAACAATATGCCTAATTGGCATCCGTCAACTTTTTATATTTTTAAACAAATTGCTGCCATTTTGTTAATTTTAAACTTTCGAAATTTTCCAACGATTTTACAATAGGACAATAATTATCTGGATTTCGTAAAAGGAAATAATTTTCTTAGATAATCTTTAACACTTTTAATAGTTATTTTTAATGTTAATTAGCAATAATATTTATTAATTCTGAATGTTCAATGCAGTTTCATTATAATGAATGCGGGAGATAAAAATATTGCAACTTGAATACGATAACAAATTTTTAGCCAAAAAGATGATGTTTTATCTGAGAAGATCAATTTTCTAATGGAAAACGTAATTTTTTGACAAAAAGGTACTTCTTAATTAAAAAGTCAAATTAACGAAATATGTAAATTTTCAACCAAATGGATTTGCTGCTGATTTTATTCATCCTTAACTAAATAAATCAGTTCTGAACAAAGTATAGAAAGGCTCAAGCACGCAATTGTATCTTCGGCAAAAGAAGATGAATTCCCAACGAAAGAAATCAATTTTCAACTCAACCAATTTTTTAAAACCAAGTCGTTGCAATTTCAAGCATAAAAGTCTAATTTAAAAAAAAAGATTAAGTTTTATCCAAATAGTCGGAATTTCATGTAAATCGTCAAAATTTTGAACAAAAAAGATTTAACTAAAATCCAAAAAAGTTGCACTATCCACAAAACATTTGAATTTTTGAACTAAGAATATGATTTTTCACCAAAAATGGTTTGTATTTCTTATGCGATTCCATCAATGTTTTAAATCTGCTTTTTATGGAATTAGAGATTTCAAAAAATGAAATATTTTGAGTCTAAATACAAATATTTTTTGTTGTCATAAAATATTGAAGATTACATATTTTGTTAAATCTTAATCATTTTGTATGAAAATTAATTTCTTTAGTCAAAATATGAGGGTTTTGTGGAAATTTAGATAATAATAAAATTGTATTTCTAACATAATAACTGTTATAGGCTGCTACAAAATTTATATTTAAATACTTTTATTGAAAAAATCAGTATTTCAGATAAAGATTTATAAGTTGAGTAATTTGGGGCAGAATAAGTTCAAAGCTAAATAAGAGCTTTTTAAGTTAGAAATTTCATGATTTTCTTGAAAACTCGCGTCTTTTTTTCTTTAAATTCGTTTTCTTTGGCAGTGAATTATTTTTTAATCGGGAAATTTAATACTTCAGTTAAATTTCATAAATTTAGTGAAAAATAAAGATATTTTTATAGCAATTTTATTTATTGTTTTGTTCAAAATAAATCTTGTTCTTTGATTATAAATCTGCATTAATTGTAATTTTAACTATTTTGTCTGTTTTGATGTAAATTCGTTTTCTTTTTTAGCTACAAATAATTTTTTTAAATGAGAATTTAACTATTCCATTCTCGGTTATAAATTTATCTTTTTTGTAGATATTTTAACTACTGGGTTGAAAACTCATCTTCTTCAGTTATGTAAATTAACTATTAGTTAAAAATTTATATATTTTATAAAAATGAAACGTTTTTTAAAATGAGTCGTTGATGTAGGATAAGGTTGCTCACCAATAAATTAGCCGCAAAGAAATTTAGAAATAATATTTGGTAGCTGTGCTTCATAAAAAAATTAGTAATGTTTTATATTTTCGGCTAAAAGATTTGATGTTGAATTTTAAAATATAAATCGGAGTAACATATTAATTCGAAAAGTAGCACACAAGAAAACCTAGTTTGAAAACACTAATGTTTGCATTACACAGTAGAACCTCGCTTATCCGAGCCCGCTTTATCCGAGTTTGCGATTATCCGAGGTTGGAAAAAAAATAGTGGACCTTTCTTATCCGAGCTATAGCGCAAGATTAGTCCGTATTATCCGATCCTTATGCATTATTTATACATATGAACTTGTCTGAACCAACCATAGTAGGCCTTCCTAAGCTTCTGCTCTGATTGCTTAATAATCTAAATACCCTCGACGTTAGGAATTGTGTGGTTCGCGCTTAAATAAAAATACATCATGGCATATGTGATATAAACTATTTAAAAAGATTTTTTTTTAATGTAATTTTACCAACTGAGTATTTATTTAAGTATACTTTGAGTTTATTATACTCAGACTTTCTTTTTATTTCAATTCCGTTTTATCCGAGTGGCTCGATTATCCAAGTTGGGGCCGTTCGAAAATAACTCGGATAAGCGAGGTTCTACTGTAAAGGAATATTTATATTTACCGAATTTTAATGAAAAAACATTCACGCGTTGCATTGTTCCTAATTGTTTTCGACATTAGTGCAGAGAGCCTGATCCTGAGCCTCTAAGATAATTTCAATAATATTGAGGCTCAGGTGTATAATTAGAATCACAATTAAGATTGTAATGAGGATCCTGACTTTCACAATATTGATTAGAACAATGACTTTGATTCTGAATGTAAGGATTAAAGCCGATTTTTGTATTATTAATTAATTCTGGTTCCAAATCCTCGTAAGGATTTTTTGTAACTTGGGACTACTGATTGGATTGATCGTGAGAATCCGAAGCGTCTTTCGGCATTGCATCTTTTCGGTTTTTCTGTTTTCTCCTCTGGTATCTCATTTTTTTGATAGAACCATCTATTTCGTGTAAAGCAGGTGGTGGTTTTTTCAATAAAGTATAAGGTAAAGGCTCAGGTGTAGAAAAACCTCCAGGATAATGTTTAATAAACAAGTTAAAACTATACTCTCATCTGAGCTTTATTCCAAAAACTACTTCTTTATTATTATGGAAAAATGCTTGTTCCTGACATTGATGAAGCTCATTCTGTTCTTTAAGTTTTTGGTTAAAAACGCGTTTAGTTTTGGCCATTCTAGCTGCTACTACTTCTCTTTCTGTAAAAACACTGCTGGTATTGTATATGTTACAGGAAAAGTAGAGAATCCGACAATCTATATTATGAGTATGCAATACTCTCTATTATACAGATAAACCTCAGGAAGAACTTTTATCTTTCAATTGGATAAAACGCTGCAGCAATTTTATCTGAAGAAAGATCCATGAATTTTAAAATCCTCGCTGTATTAATTTTTTAAATCTTCTCACTTTGTTTAAATGATTTTAGCAAAAAAATTATTCACCTACACTTGCAGAACACATAGGCAGCACTTTGGTTAGTTCATGCTTTATGGCGTTTGTTTACAATTTTGTAACTGTTCATCAGGGTCGACAGAAAGTGAAGGTCATTTCTAAAGGAATTTCAACGAGGAATTTAATGGTGACCTTTATTCTGATTTTGGAGTTGATCTTCATGGCTCTTTGAAGGTCAACTTGGTTTTTTAAATTCAAACCCCCTTTTTTACATTACAATCGATAGAGCGGAAAATTCTACGTTCGGGTACGTACCCAAATCTTAGGTTAATTGTAACGTTCAAGGTCAGTTAGAGGTTATTTGAAATTATCGAATTTTTCCAAGAAGTCAGTGCAATTCCTGAAGTAAATTTCAACGAGAAATTCATTGGTGAGCTCTGTATTGATCTTGGTGATGATCTTCAAGGTTTTTTTTCAAGATTTTTTCCAAGCAGTTCACGTTTACGTTTAGCATTACCCAGAAACAATGACGTGGACGGTGTAAATTCTCTTCCCTTTGGGGTGCTGGATTAGCGTGAGTCCTCTTGCCTCTCACGTTTCGGGGCGCTTGATTAGCGTGAGTTCCCTTACCTCTCACGCTTCAGTGAAGATGTTCGAACTGAAAACGTTAAGCCTCTTAACAAAAAGCTATGCGATTTTAAAAAATAGTTACAGCATTGCAAATCATCTCCCTATCAATCGAAGTAGCCTGTTGCAGAACCCGATTCTGCAATTCGTCTAAGCTTTGCGGTTGCGTTGAGTATACTTTGCTTTTCAAATAACCCCAAAGAAAATAGACGAGAGGCGTCAGATCAGGAGATCTAGCGGCCGACTCGATTTCACCCCTTCTTCCAATCCACCTTTGAAGGAACTGAGTATCCAAATATGCTCAAACCTCCCTACCGTAATATGCACGGGCATTGAGATTACCATCGATGAAGAAAGGGCCTATAAATGTATCATTCAAGATACCGGCCCAAACATTAATCTTTTGTGGATATCGTATGTGAATCTACAACATCTAATCAGGATTTGTGTCGGATTAATATCTACAATTTTTCCTCTTAACTTCACCTTTTTAAAGTGAAAGTAGATTCATCTGAAAATAATGTATTGTACAAGAAAAAAAGGATCTCTATCAATTCTGTCCATCATAATTTCACAAAATTCAACACGACGATCAGAATTGTCTTCATTGAGCTCTTGTACCAAATGAACTTTGTTAGGATGGAAATTAATGCTTTTTAAAATATTTGTACTGTCTCAGGAGCAACGTCACGTTCATCACTAGCACGACGTAAACAAAGGTGTGGATTTTCAACAAATGCTTGGGCTATGTCCATCTGCATCTCCTCAGATCCTGCAGATTTTGGCCGATCAGTTCTCTAAAAGTCCTTGATAGATCCATGATGCATAAAGCGCCTTACAGTTCTTTCAATTGTTGATTTCGAGAAAGGATTTAACCATTCTCCATTACGAAAAGTAAATTTAGTTTCGATTCGTAACAGTCGTATGGAAAAACGGTATAGGACTTATGGTATCGCCTTAGGTATTGACTAAGGTATCGAAAAATGGTATAGGACTGTATAACTCTACGGGGAGGAACAGAACTCTCACCAGAACACCGGGAAATTTTAATGAAAAATTTACTTATGATTTTATAATATTCAAAACGCTGTAACCAAGATCAATACAGAGCTCACCAATAAATTTCTCGTAGAAATTTACTTCAGGAATTACACTGACCTCTTGGAAAACTTTCCTAATTTCAAATAACTTCTAACTGGCCTTGAACGTTACAATTGACCTATGACTTTGGTATACACCTGAACGTAGAATTTTTCGCTCTATCGATTGCAGATGTGAAAAAAGAGGGTTTCCATTTTAAAAAACAAAGTTGACCTTCAAAAGCCATGAAGGGGAACTTCAAGGGCAAAATGAAGGTGACCATTGAATTCCTCGTTGAGATTTATTTTAGGAATGATCTTCACTTTTTTGAAAAATATTTTACCTGAGGAAATACCCAACCGTCCCGGGACTTTTTAGACACCCTGTATAATGCCCAGAGTAGACCAGGCCAAGTGTATAATAAATATTCTCCATTATATGATCGCAAATTTTTACTAATTTTAACTTTCCTTACTCAGGTGATTAAGGATATTAGAATGTATTTTTTTATTATATTTCTCCAATTCTGCACATTTGGAATTGAAATTTTCTTGACTTTCAATATATATATGGGTGTATTTACGGGTTTTCTAAGAATCTTAAATAGGACGATTTTTAACGACTCTCGGATACGACCCAGTCTTAAGTCGACCCCTACATTATCTTGTCTTTTACTTAAAAGTCTCGTAGCAAATTCGAAAGAGAGCGGTCTCTTACATACTCGGTTGAAGAAAAAGAAAAATAGAACATTTTCAATTTGGTATAAATACACTTTCTTAAAATTGTGCTTCGATATGCAGTTACTGGGAAATCCGGAAACGTACACAAAGAAAAGTAATTCATAGCCATTCATTATAATTTCACGATAAAAGAAAGAAAACAAAGGAAATTTAAACCTACAAACTAAAAATAACGCCGAGATTTTGAACCG
>NC_046663.1:32559569-32566984 GCF_010883055.1 Belonocnema kinseyi | reverse complement strand
AGTGGGGAACCTTACATAACGGCTTCGTGAGGTTCTTCGCTTGGGGTGATTGCTAGAGAGATTCATCAGCAACCTGGGTCGGAGCAGTGTTGCGGAACGAACGTGTTATTTACTTGAATAGCAAGAGAATTCTGGATCAATCTGAAAAATCTCTATCCCTTCCACACACTACTCCTTTCCACTGCCGAGTGAGTCACCCCTACCCCGAAAGGGAAATGGCTTAATGGTGTAATAATAATAATAATAATAATAATAATAATAATAATAATAATAATAGTGAGATGCAACTAAACAAGTTGTTGAATAAAACATTTTAAAAACATTTTGTATTTTTCTAAAACAAATGTTAAAACTCAATTTCTGCAAAAGTCCACTTTTAATTTTTTTTTAAATTATTTTTTAAGTGTTGTTCAGAATGTGCTTTAAATCCCTGTAAAGTCAGGATTTTCTGAATTTTTTAACTTATTGTAACATGTTTAATTAGTGTGAGCTGTGAATTAATGCAAAAAGAAAAACATAGTTGTTTATTCAATTAGGTATTATTTTTAATATTATTGTCTTCGAATAATGCTAGAAAGTTGCTGGCTTCTTTCTGAAATATTAAACATTTTCTCCGCTTTTTACGTAGTTTTAGATAATAACTAATTCAATTTTAAACTCGATACAGCTAATATTGAAGATTCTAAATAAAATTTAAACAGGTCTTTTTTCTTATAAATACGTGTTGAACTTCAAGATTTGACATGAAATTGTACAATTCATAAATTTTCAAGGCTTTGTTTAAAACTTTTTTTTTGTTTAGAAAATTTTTCCCGATTCTTGAAGTAAATCAACATTATTTTCTGAAAACTCATATTTTGCATTTAGTGGACCACTTTGTAGTGAATCATTCCTTGAACATTTATCAAGAGGCGGTTAAGCCTTCATTTACAAAAAAATAATAAAGTGTACCTTATACTAATGTCAATAGCTCGGGCACTATTTAATGTTTACAGAAAAAAAATATATAATTTATTTTTCCCTAAAAGAGCAAATTTGAAAAGGGGAAAGCGGAGATCGACTGCCAGAAATCGATAGTGAAGTTTTTACTGTTATAAACGTGGACACACTATATGTGCACTCATTTAAGGCCTTTTTTTAATAATCTGAAAACCTTTAAAAAAGCACATTTCTCAATATTACAAAAAACAAATTTTTTATAAAATAAAAAATGTTTAAAATGATTTTTGAGAAATTGGTTGTAAGTAATCTCTTAAAAATTGTATTAAATTTTAATTAAAAAAACAAGATCTCATGAAAAATTAAAATTATAAATTGATTATTTTATTCAATATTTTCGTAATAAAATTACCATTTTTACATTCTCACCAGAGAAGGTATTAGATTTGTGTAATACTTGACCCCCTTCCCCCAGTTTTTGTCAAGTGTCCACGTTTTGAGACTTCCTGAATCCGAAAAACAGCTTTTGACAAATGTGCCTGTCTGTCCGTATGTCTGTAAGCCTGTATGTCTGTATGTATGTATGTATGTATGTATGTATGTATGTAAACGGGGCGACTGAAATCGAGAGTTGGGTGTATTGAAAATGTATTATGATTTCGTAATAATAAGGAATATATCGGAATGCTTGGGAAGATTTGGACCTTTATAGAAATAGTTTCAATTATCCAGAATCTGGAGAATACTGATACCTGCTCTAGTCGTTTTTCTTCTTGATTGTCCTGATCTTCCTTCTTGTTGAATCTGATCATTTTGGGTCGCGCTTGCAGGCGAAAATCCGAAGCCACAGAACGCGTCCTCGGGTGGCGGATACAGGGTCCCCCTACCAAGGGTTTCTGCTGAATATGGTTACAAAAATAAATAGGCAGTCGCGGACAATTGTCCAGGGGTGGTCCTGAAGCAATTAACCCCCAAGCGGAGGTGTGAAAAACGTGCCGAAAGCTGAATGGCACCTGGGTGAGGTGTCTAGAACGGTGACTCTGGGATACCGGGCGATCTCTCAAAGTACGCAGCCTTATCGTTGCATGCGGGGTTCTACAAGGATGGACGCACCCCTTTCCCTAGCTTCTCGTAGGAACAACAATGGCAACACCAAACATAGTTGTAGTAAGTGCGGTTCAAAACAACAGAACGCGCAGGGCTCCCGACAGTATGTCGGCCAACAATGCCGACCAATCTAGAGCTGAGGAAGCCATTGAAAATGGATTCAAAGTGTGGCCCCTGGACGGGGTTATATGGCATGACTGCACGTTCTGTGGTGCGAGAAACACCCGGAGCTATAGCACTTTTCGCAGCAACGTTTTCGAAACCATGCTGAAATACTCCGACAAAGGGGCTATGTAAGCGAAACGCCTACTCTACTACAGCTAGAACAAGCCGGCAACAAAGAAAGAGAGGCGACACTAAGACCAACCGCGGACAGGCATCCAATAGATGAAGAGTGATGCTTTACGCCCCGGAGAAATATCAACACCAAGGTTCCTCTCAAGCCTAAAGATCTGGCTGAAATGGATGACGAGCTTCGTGGACATTTTTCTGGAGAATCCGACCGAACTCCGGACCCGTTAACACACATTTAACAAGTCAAAGCTGCTGACCATCAGGCAGCATATTGTTGAGAGAATACGAATACTATCTGAAGCTAAGAGAAGTCTAGAGCGGAGGGAAAGGTGTGAGAGAAAATCAACAGATTTTCTCTGACCCATCTCGAGTCTTCCAAGACCCACCAGTTACCGTCGAACACCCACCCAAACTAGAGGAGGTCGAAGTATTTTTGAGAGAAGTCTACGAAGTGCAGCATAGACTGGACGAAGACTCATAAAATATAAAGAGCTTCCAGGAGTTATGTGTTGCCCTCATAACACCTGACAAAGAATGCCCACCCATCACTACCGAGGAGGTGAAAAAAGTATTAAGAGGGATGAAGAACTATTCCGCACCGGGACCAGATTGTATCAAAATCTTCTGGTGGAAGAAGTTTTCTTCAACCCATCAGCATTTGGCCCGTATTTTCACCTCATATTTGAAGTCGAAAGAGCCGATTCCGGAGTGTTTGGTGAAAAAGAGCACAATACTGCTGCCGAAAATAAGCAACTTAGCTGACCCGAAGAATTACCATAAGCTGCCGAGAGAACCTGACAATTGAAAGGTGCGTCTGCAAAGAAACATCAGCGCGTCCTGCCAATGGCCTGGATTATCTATCGGAAGGCTTTCGAATCAGCCAATAACTTGTCTGAACACACTTTATAAGATATTCACAGCTATCCTAAATCATAGGATTGTTCGGGCAATTGAACCTGTGTGGCAAGAAATGTATGAACAACGAGGCTCAAAGAAAGGAGTAGCTAGATGTCGGGAGAACCTGCTCATCGATAGATGTGCTGCAAAGATGCAGCATTCTACCAGCTTGACCTATCGATGGCCTGGATTGTTCATCGGAAAGCTTTCAGAGAGGTGTCTTTCAGGGCAACACCATGAGCCCACTCCTCTTTTGCCTTACATTATTGCCACTATCTCTACCACTTCGCCATTCCGACGGGTACTTGTGCGGCAAACCTGCAGATCGAAAGTACAAGGTCACTCATGTATTTTACATGGACGAACTTAAGATCTATGCTAAAAACAAAGAGCAACTACATCTAGCTCTAGGGATTGTCGAACGATATACAAAGAAAATTGGAATGGAATTTGGGTTAGACAAATGCGCCAAGGTTTATTTTATTATTGAAGCGCTATACGACACCTTTGCGCTGGAGAGACTTATACATACCTGGGTGTGCCACAGAGCCACATTCAGGATGTGACATCTATAAAGTATACTCTGCGGAGCAGATACAAACGTCTTATCCGACAGATTTGGTCTTCCGAACTGTCGGCGAGGAACAAAGTATCTGCAACGAACATGCCTGCCGTCCCGGTACTACTTGCCGTCCCGTAGTTCCATGGACGAAGAACGAGCTTAGATCTCTTGATATCGGGACAAGAAAGGTTATGAACATGCATAAAAGTATGCATCTTAAGTCTTCCGTTCCGCGACTGTACATTTCACGCCGTCAAGGAGGTCGCGGAATATTGAGTCTTTAATATCTGCACAACAGGATTATTCTGGGTGCAGCACATAGAGTTGCAAATGGAAGAGACCCTCTTTTTAAAATAGTCAGAAATCACGAAGAAGTGGACAAAGGAGCGTTTCTGTACGAAGCAGCGGAGGAGGCTGCTGAAACACTAGGACTTGACTTCAGTATTAGGGGTGAGCAAAATGCATCAAATCTCATCTATCTCGAGTACTCCCTCCTGAAAGCCCGGATTAAGAAAACACAAAAGAAAAATTTTCGCGTACAGCTCCTCGATAAGAGGATGCACGGTATCTTCCACAAAAATGTGAAGGATCAGTTAATGTCTTGTGAGCTAACGTTTGCTTTCCTTAAGTCGCCCGGATTGAAGTCTGGAACGGACGGTTTCATTTTTGCATGCCAAGACGGTGTCATTTCCACCTTAACATACCGTCGCCACATGTTGAGTCAAGACATTCCCGATGATAGCTGCAGGGCGCGCCATGCACACCCCGAGCATTTAGCTCACATACTATCTAGTTGTCCAACTCACGCAGGAACGCCTACATTCAAAGGCAAAATGCAGCACTAAGAGTGCTTTATTACCATCTCTGTCACTCTTACGGCATTAACCTTACTAACGCTCCTCTAAATGCTCCTAAAGAAATCGAGTCAATTGTCGAGAATGGAAAGTGCCGCATATACTGGAACTTTATATTCTCGACAATTGTTTCTGTTGCTCACTCGAGGCCTGACATGGTTCTTCTTGACTTCGAGAAGCGAACCATGTTCGTTTTCGAGTTTTCGGCACCAGCTGACAAAAACATCATAACCAAGGAGAATGAAAGGAAAGAGAGGTATCGTGACCTTATAAGGGAGTTGCAACGATTGTACCCGGAATATTCTGTTAAACTAATCGTTCTTATTATCGACGCTTTTGGAGGTGCCAAGCTTTCACTTGCTAATGGCCTAAAAAGCATCCCTGCGTGTCAACAATATGCTAAAACACTTGCGGGAAAAATGCAGAAGGCGGTAGTCCTTGGGTCGCTCCATGTTCTTAGGGTGCACGAGGCTTTTGCTGGATCGTCGTATTGATTCCTTTACAGACTGTAACCACCTATCTCACGTTCGTGAGACGTGGTTGTTTTTTAAATATTATGCATTACTATAGCTTCCTTACTCTTATTAAAATTTAGCAATATCTATCATTTATTAATGAAAATTTATGAATGAGAAAATTACAAGAGTAAGAAAATTTTTACTATAAAAACTATTTGCATTATAATATAAATAATCATAATTTTATTATTATATAATAAAAATTTTAATAAAAACATTACAGATAAATCCATTCGTTCGGAACCAAGGAATCTTTTTTACTGTCGCATCAACATTTCATTATGTTAATAAGAAAGGTTTTTCTATCAAAAACGATTCTTAAAATATTATGGAGAGCTAAAAAAAATACATAAATATTTTGAGAAATCCTTCGGTCATTTTCAAGACATTAGTGGTGAAAATAAGTCCTTCGAAGGTATTAGGCGTCCTATTTAGACCACAAGGAACAAACAAAAAATGCTAAAATCTAAAAAAAAATGTTGACAAAAATAAAGAAAAGGAAAGAAATTTGTTTGTGTTTTATTTTGTTTGTTCGTTGTGGTCTTAATTTGGGCGTTGCATTTTTTTTCAGGTGTTTCTATCAATTTGATTATTGTACGTTAAATCGAATTTTATATTTGTATTTTAATATAATTTAATTTCTTAAATTTTGGATTGGACATTCTAAACTTGAGGAACGTTTAATTAAATAAATACAACATTTTTAGAAAATTATACAATTATAAAGCTTCCGCTATGAGGAAGCAAAAAGCGAACTTCTGTTTAAAAAGGGAGGAACGCAGGGGAAAAAATGAGTAATTTTCTTTTTCAAAAAAAACATTATTTATGATGGTTGTATAGTAATAAATTATAATTTTATTTTGGAAACATATTTTCTTACATAACTACTGCTTTCCATTTGTACAATAATCAAATGATCATTATATGTTTAAAACTTTTTTTTATTTAAAGAATTTTTTTGTTAGGAAAAGTAAAATTGTATTAAATCTTTTTTCGATCAAAATAAACCATAATTAAAAAATTTAACAGTCCTTTAAAAACTGTTAAAAAGCAATTATAAAATACATATAACTAAACTGCAAAAATTTATTCAAATAAATATTATTTGTGGGCTTGTAAATTTTTTTTAAGAATCAGGTTTTTTATTTGAAAATCAACTAAAAGTTATATCATTTTTATTCCTAAAATCATAGAAGAACCATTTTCTTTAGAGATCTGATTTTTGAAGTGACAACTGTATTAAAGTCACTAAATTGCTTTTTCCTTAAAAAAAAGTTACTCTTCTTTAAGTATTAATTCTAAATGATTTAGGTTTAACTTATAGGCTATCTGTAAGAAGATCTGACCAAAAGTTTTTTCAGATAACCTCCACATGATTCACATGAAATTATATGAAGTTGATATGTTCTTCGCATGGAGCTTATTTGAAAAAAATTTTTAAGTGATCTCATTCTTACGAAATTATGATAAAGTTAGCAGAATTAATTTTTAAAAAATCAGAAATAAAAAACTTTACTATTTACTTTACTTTACTATTTTACTTACTTTACTATTTTTTTATTTTTTTTATTTTTTAATTATTATTTTATATTTATTTATTTACTTTACTATTTTCGGTTCAGTTATGAAAAAACGACTCAATGCAAAGGAAAGATGAAACAACAAAAATCGCATTGCAAAATATTTTTAGTTAAATACTCGCAAATTTTTTAAACTTGTATGATTTTTTCAGAGTATTTAATTTTTAATCCAACCACAGAAAATATTTTTGCTTCTGGTATAAAATTTTTATTTTCGGATTAATCAAGTAGTCGACCTCAATATTTCACAAATTTCGGGGAAGCTATAAAATAAAGTAAAAAAAAATAGTAACAAAAAAAAGACCTAATTGTATAGTATAATAGGTAGCAACAAATTTTTAAACATTTTTCACCATTTAAATTATTACAGATAAACATCACGTGGAGGAAGAATTAACCATTTGTCCAACTATATTTATATTAAAAAACCTGATAAAATCCATCATTTAGGTCGCAAGAAATTATTTATAAGAATTGATAAATAAATTATTGCTTTAAATTTGTTCTCTATACAGGATTCATAAATATGAACAAAAATTTGGTACAATTTTAAATCACTAAAGATTAATTTTCAATAAAAAAATCTGTATTCTATTCTATTAATTAGGCTTGCATGTCAGCTTCGCTAAACGTGTAAATAGCGGATTGGAACATAGATAAAGAT
>NC_046663.1:32553844-32559469 GCF_010883055.1 Belonocnema kinseyi | reverse complement strand
TTAATACATTTTTATTTATTTACCTTGAAATTGTTTTCAATTTTTCGTTATAGTATGAGGATCAAAGCGTCATTAAATAATTATTTGTAAAGCAAATAATGATTTTTATACCCTTATGTTATAAAGATTACTTCTTCAAACAGATGAATTTTAAAATCAAAAGTTTAATTTTCTACAAAGACGGTCATTTTTAACAACAGGAAATGAAATACTTTCATTTAGAGTTCAAAAATTTAATTTTCTAAAAAAAAAGATGAACTAGCAATTAAGGAATAAATTTTAAACTATCATCTTCTCAGCTTATAAATGATAAGAGAATAGTTAAATTTTTGACGAATAAAATGAGTGTTTAAGTATGTAGTTAAAATTTCAACAAGCTAGTAGAATTTTCAACAAAAAAGTGGATTAATTTTTAATCACATATTTGACTATAGACATTTTAATAAAAAATTATCCATTTTCAAGAAAAAAAATTGATGGAGTTCCTTATTTGATTCTATTATTTCTGTCCACAAATGAACTTCTCGCGCACGTGTAGATAATTTCAACGCGTCATTAAAATAACTATTTGTATGGCAAACAATAAATCTCAGACGTTTAAAAAAATAATTTTGCTTATTGTCATTTTTTTCAGGCATTTTTTCGACAATGATACCTTATCTACAAATTATTTTCATTTTTATAAATATCAAAATAAATTCGATATATTATCAGCAAATGATATCCGTTAATTTTTTTATATTTTTGTACAAATGGCTGTCATTTAAATATCAGAATACCTAAATAATGAAAATCAAATCAATATTGTAAAATAAGTTTTAATACTCTTAATTGATGTTTTTAATAATAATCTGTAATAATATTAATTAATTTAAATGTGTTTTCATGCACTCTCATTATTGTGACTGCAGTAATTACTTATCAATCATAAATAATTAGTTTCATTTTCAGTTAAGACGGTTTATTTTCAAACAAAAAGAAAGAATTTTTAAGAAAATATTGTAATCGTCAACTATCAAGATAAATTTTGGGATCAAGTAATAAATCATTCAACAAAAAAGATGAAGTCTCCAGAAAAATATAATAATTAATATTTTAGTCACATTTTTTAATAAAAAACCAGAATTTTCTGAACAAAGAAGTTAATTTTTTCACAAAAATGTTGTGTTTCCAAGTTGAGAAGTTAAATTGTCAACCGAGAAAAATTAAATTAGCAAGTGAATATTCAAAGAAATGGTCAAAATGCCATACACAAAATATTAAGCTAAAACCAAAAATAGTATCATTTGTAGCAACTCAATTAAAATTTCAAAATACTATGTTATTAATAATTCATATTTTTTGGTTTAAAAACTATTTCGTTAAAAATTCTTTTTTTTTTTTGGCATAACATAATTTTTAAAATTTATTTGTCTACGTTACCGAACATAATTTTTAATTTTAATAAACTGATCCTGGCATCAACCCAATTTATTATCCTCTGCAACAAATACGGAAATTTCTAAATATTTTAGCTGAAAATCCTCTTTCATTTTTGTTTGAAAATTAATCTGCTTTAGCTTAAAATTCAATTATTCTGTTGAAAAATTGTCTTTTGGAAACATTTTGTTTTCTTTGGAATTTAAACTATTTTGTTTAAAATTCATCATTCTGGATAAACATTTATAATTTTTTTGAAAAATTCACCGCTAGGGTTAAAAATTTAACTATATAGCCTAGAATATTTTTTAAAACATTTTTGTAACTGAAGAGTTCATTATTTTATTTCGGTTTAAATACGATTTTTTAGTTTTCAAAATCTAACAATTGGGTTGTACGTTGAATTTTTTTCTTTAAAGGTTATTTTATTGCTTATGGCTTTACCATATTAATCGGAAAGTTGTATTTCTCCGTAGAAAATTAATTTTTCAAAATAAAAATTCAGATATTTCAATTAAAATATCGCCATTTTAGCTCAAAATTCATCTCGTTTTATAAAAATTATAGCTTTTTGGTTACAAATAATTGGTTGATAATTAACTAAGTTTTTGTTAACTATTTTGTTATTTTATAATAAATTTATCTTCCTCAGTTGAATTTTAATTTATTTTGTCGTTAACATTTTTGTTATATATTTGCTTGAACTTTTAAATTTGTGGTAAAAATTAACTTGTTTTAGTTAAAAATTAATTTTTTTCACATAAGGAATTTACTATTCTATTTTCTGCCTTAAATTTACTTTTTTTTATGATAACTCAACTATTTAATTAAAAATTCACGCCATTTAATTCAGAATTCAATTATTAGTTGAAAATGTAGAAACTTACAGTGGGGCAAAAAAAAACGTCCGTGGAGAAATTGATTTTCCGAAGACAATTATTATCCGATTTTAACTTTTTTTAAATTAAAGCTAATAAATTTTCTCATCATAATATTATGTCAAATTTTTAAATTTTTGTATTTATTTAATAAAAAAATAAAAAAGATGTTGAAATTTGAAGTAAACTGAATTTAAAAAATAATTTGATTAAGTCAAAAATAAATAGAAAACTGAAAGCAACTATCAAAAAAAAGATTCCTAATATTAATACAAATGTTGAAGAATTAATTATATTTCTTATAAACAAATAAATAAATAAAAATAGTTTCGTGGGGCTATGCTTGGCTATGTCTGGAAGTACAAACTTGATTTTGTCTATGCAATTCACTGTAAATAAATAACTTCTTAATTTTTAAGAAAATTTTGAAGACAGTAATTAATTTATTTTGTTAAAGGACAATTTCTTATACAAAATTTTTATCATTTAATGTGTTTGTAAATAAAATACCTTTTTTTAGCGGAATTAACAGCCAATTATTTAACAATGATCCTTTCCTATGAATCGATAAAAGTTGATAATTCTGTAACCAAACTTGATTAAAAAATGCACTTTGGCAATTTTTCAGCATTTAGACTTGTTTTTTGTGGGCAATAAACTGTTAATATCACATTTTTTTAAAAGTTTTTTTCTGTAATTGGATAACGATCCACTATTTTTATTTTTCTTAACAATGTAGCAAACAAATTTTTAATTAAGTTTGGTCAAACAATTATAAAATGTTTAATTATTAAAATATTAATACAAATTTGGTTTAACCAATTGTTGTTTACAATAAGAAATTGTTTACTGTTATCAATCTGTTCTTGAAAATGTCGAAGTAAGTTATTCACAGTTACTTTCATCGAAAAAATCAATTTCGTATCTCCCAAAATAGACACATAGTGAATTTGTTAATTAAGGTAGCTTACACAATGACTCATTTTTATTTTATGGCCAAATATTGTACTTATGATTTATTGTCAAGTAACATGTGATCGATAATAAAGCAGTAACTTTATTTATTACATCAAAAATACCTGATAGGAATATTTGTTTATAAAAATTGGTTTTAGAATAAAAAATTACTCATAAAAATTTTGTTGACAAAACTAAACAACTCTTTTTGTCCATAAATTATTCAAATTTAGTACGAATCAAGCGACGAATCTTCGCCAATCCTCATGAAACCATTTCCATTCACTTATTTGTTTATAACAAATTCAATACATTTTTAACATTTGCATTGCTATTGGGCATCTTTTTCGGATAGGTGCTTTCAGTTTGGTAGGTATTTTTAATTAGAGCAAAGCATTTTTTTTAAACGTTGTAGTTAAAAATTCAAATTTTTTTAAAAATAAAAACAAGGATTTCTACAAATAAAATAGAAGCTTCCCAGTGTTTCAGTATTATCTTGAACGTCTATTTCCCAATTTTTTCTATGCATGCAAAATTTAATTCCGTAGTGATTTAAAATATTAATATATTTTAATTTCCATTAATCATATATATAATTTTGTTTTAAAATTAAACTATTTTCGTTGAATTTGACTGATTTATTTGAGGCATTCGTTGGGTTGAATATTAATTTTTTATCTGCAAATGTAGCTAGTACTTTTTTTGTGGAACACTGTTTTTTTGGTGCAAAGGTTGAATTTTTTCAGTTGAAAATCCAAGTATTTCTTTGCAAATTCTTATATTTTGTTCGAAAATGTTGTTGCTAAGAATTCAATCATTTTTAACAAAAATTTCGTAGTTTACATTTAATTGAGGAGGATTAATTTTTATAAAGAGACGAATTTTATGTAATACGCATAAACTTTTAACTCGAAAATATTAATTTTCAACAAAAAAGGTAATTTTCAACCATTAAGTTAAATTTTCGACAAAATAGGTAGATTATCGATAAAAAAATGCTTAACTGATTCAAAATTAAACTCTTTTTTTAAGCTTGACTTTTTTGTCAAAAATAAATCTTTTTTGTTGAAAATTCATCTTTTTTGTTAAAAATTCAACTGTTTAGTTAAAAATTGGACTATTTTGATGAAAATTAGATTCTGTTTGCCTAAAAATTTATTATTTTTTCAGTTCATCTTTGTTAAAAATAAAAATGAATTTTTAACCGAATAGTTCAATTTTTAACCAAAGTGATTAAATTTCATCTAAAGCGATAAATTTTCAGCTGGTATAGGGAAATTCAAAACCAAAAAAAATATATTTGATTTAAAATGATAATCTATACTATTTGCAAACAAAAATGAAATATTTCAATTTTGAGTAAAAAAAAAAGATTTCCAAACAACTAGTTTTGAAAAAAATAATAAAAATTTTCAAACACTGATTTTTATGTTTAAAAAATATTTGCAATCAAATGATAGAATTTTTTACCAAAGTAATTAAGTTTTTAACAGAAAAAGAATGATTTTTACCAAAAGATGACTTTCAAAAAATGATTGAATTTTTTCTTAAGTAGAATAATTTTTAACTGAAATAGTTCAATTTCTAATTAAAAAATTAATTTTCATCTTTAATGATTATATTTACCAAGACAGTTAAATTTTCCACCAACAGAGTGGAATTTAAAATAAAATAGTTGAATTATAAAAAGCTTGATTTTTTAATCACAATCAGCTGTATTTTTAACGATGTTGAATTTCCAAACAAAAAAGCTAAATTTGGTAGAACAAGAAATTAACAAGAAATTTCCGACCGAAAAGAATGAATTTTTCATACAAAAGGGCGAAGTTTCAGCACGGACGTTTGGTTTCAAATTTTTAATTTTGATTTAGCAATTGTATTTTTAATAAATGAAACCGAAATTAAATCTAGTGTTAAAAAATATTTAAAACAAATTTTGTAGTACTTTTTGAAATATATAATTGCTCTCAAAGCTTTTTATCATATCGAACGTAATTTGGCTTAAAATTTGAATTTTACATTTTTTTGTAGTAATTCCAAATAATAAAACCGGAATCTTTGATTAAAGTCTATATGAAAATAGTTCGGAAACATCTTCCTACCTGAAAATAATCTTCAGAATAAAAATTTTAACAGTAGACAAAACAGCTTTAGACAAATACTGTTTTTTATTTACAAAATAAATTCGATTTAATATGATGAAATAGAATCTTCTGAATTTTTATATTTTCAAACATATCTCTAAAAATAATTAAAATTGATAAATATGTTTTAATACTTTCAATTGCGGCTTCTAATGTTAGTTTTTGATAATATTATTTATTTTAGGAATGTATCAGCAGTAATTACAGCTGTGATGCTTAAATTTTCC
>NC_046663.1:32552503-32553744 GCF_010883055.1 Belonocnema kinseyi | reverse complement strand
AGAATTAAATTTTAATTCTAATGTTTTATTGAAAATTGTATTTCATTTTTTTTTCTTTAGAATTGGACTGTTTTTTATTTCAAATTGAAAATAAATTTTGGATAAACTAACAACTACATTTTGTGTCAAAACTTTTTAATTCAATTTGAGGATTTGTATCTTCGTTAAAAAAACTAATAATTTTGTTGATTTTTTTTGTGTTGTAACACATCAATTTCTCAACTCGATTTTTTATACTATAAGATTTAATTTTTAAATTTAAAAAAATTCAAAAATTTGATAAAAATTCGTATATTTTGTTAAAAACTTTTTTGTTGATAAAAAACTATTTCTTTAAATTTATAATTATGGTTGAGAAAGGTATGTTTAAATTTAAACGTTATTGTTAAAAATCATAAGCTCTGTTAATTAATCATCTGCTTTGGTTAGAAGTGCAAATATTTGGTTAAAATTTCAATTTTTTGGTTGAAGAATCTTCATCTAAGTTGAAAAATTCACCTCTTCGGTTAAATTATTAACTGTTTTGGCGGAAATGATTAAAACATTAAAAATTATTAAACATTAAAAAAACATCATTTGAAGGAGACATTTTTATATTAGAGAATGATGTTTACAGTAGCATCAGGTGTGACATAAAAACGTTCAACCGTTAAATTATCATCATTTTCATTATTCTTATTATTATTTGTTGTAGAATTATTTATTTGAGTCTGCTCCTGAACCATGTAAAACATCGTCCTGCATTACACTTTTTTCCTTATTTTTTGATTTCTTCTGAGGATCAGGAAGACCTCGAGGATAATGACTTTGATAGTGTCTGAAGCCATCTTCGTTTTTGTAATCTACTCTTCCACCTAGTTGTAGATCCTCCTTGTGAAGTCCTTGTTGAATAAGTTGACTATGCTCTCTAAAAGGTAGTGTGAACATCCTTTCAGCTTCTAACTGCCTAGCTATTTGCTCGATTGATTCTGTAAAAAGACTGTTGATGTATACAGAAATAATTAAATCTGACCCAAATGATCCAGATCTTTACCAAAGTTATACATTTGCTCCTAAAAATTCGATCCGACTGAAGTGGATTACCTGGGATTAGATTGTACTACCTCTACATAAAGAATTACTCATGATTATCTAATACTACAAAAGTATAGTTGAAGGTGTAACCAACAACGAGGAATTTTCATCGATCGTCCATCAAATAGAGTAATAAACATTGAAATTAAAATTTCAATTTTAAATCT
>NC_046663.1:32523234-32552403 GCF_010883055.1 Belonocnema kinseyi | reverse complement strand
TTTGATAATACGTATCTAAGTATTTTAAATATTAATTAAAAATTTTATTCATTTCTGAATTCAAAAATATTATTGTCAGTTTATTCGACGTTATAAGTTAAATTAAATGTAAACACTTTCCAATCGTTTAATTCACATTATTTCAGTATTATGCTCAGTTTCGAGCTCGGTAGACCTTGGTTTATCCACAATACGTGTTCAAAATGAATTTTAAAATTAAAAATTTTCACACAAAATTTTTTAATAATCTACATATTATTTAAGTATGACTACAGAAATTAAAAATAATTTTTTTTAAATAAATAGTGATTATGAAATGATATTTTTCGATTGGAAAATGGAAAAACACTGACTCAAATATGGATTTAATATTTATCAACAAAAAAATTTTTATTATGACCCAAATTGTAAGTACATTGTTAAAACAAATTTTCGATTACTTTTTTAAAAAAAATTTGACTTTTAAATATTTATTTATTAATTACCATTATATTATTAATTTTAGAATCCACAAAATGTTTTAAACCTGAAGAAGGCACAAAAATGTGGCCGAAACGTTGTTATAAACTAATTTTATTAATAAATGATCGTATGACCGAAGATTTAAAATAATTTTAATTTCAATGTTTATTACTCTATCTAATGCTACGCCGGACCACAGAGGATAACTCTGGATAAGAAAAAATCATAGTGGATTATTCCGGTTAAAGTACAATCATTTGGATTTTAAACGAAAAAGGATTTCTGTAATAGTCCAATTGATTGGAAATATCTGGAAGTTTAAGAATACTGATACCTGATGTGCCTGGGGGTGCTTTGCCACTCTGATCCACCAGGTCCAAAGGGATTTTCTTGGCGAAAATGATCAATTAACCAATTAACATTGTTTTGCGGTCGGTATTTATGGGTAGATTCAGGTCCACTGTATTGAATTGAATCATTATGGATCATTCTTGAAGATGAAACACCTTGAGGTGAATGCTCATGCCTCATCTTCATTTTGTTCTTAACTGCGTATACTTCTGTAAACAGACGAATATAAAAATATTTACAAATCTCATCATGTCTGATCCTAATGAACCTATGGATATTAATGTGAATTAGACATATGATCAATTGATTAAATAATTAATTAATATTTAATAGGTTAATACCTTGTGCATATGGTTGTTGAGAAGATTCTTGAATATCGGGTATAGCTCGACTCAAATCAATAGCCTCAGTATGTCTTGAAGTTGAATTAGGTCTCGAAGTCGAAGGCCTAGTAAGTGTTGGAGCAGGAATGATATCCTCTCTGTCCTTTTCTGTTTTGGCAGTCCTTTTTCCAAGAAAGAGCTTTGTCTTTCAATTATCTGATGCTTCTGTAAATAGATAAAGATAAAAAAATATAGATAAAACTCATTATTTTAAAAACAACTGATCCAGATATGGATCCAGAATCAAAAGATGCAAAATTTCAAGAAGGGATAATGATTCGGATACTTAACGATTTCGTTTAACAAAAGCAAAAAGTTCAGAAGAAGAACACTAAAGAAGAACCTCATTCTATTTCGACGTACATTAAACTGACTCTTTCAGAATTTCTTACTAATAATCTTATGATTTTTCAGAAATCCGCTCGGTAATATATACATCATCCATTTGTTGATAGCGGGGAGAAAAATAGGTTTGGCTAGTCAGATTTGATAATATTTGATTTATTTTACTCGAGATTTTTTTTAGTCTTCCAAGATATCTAAAACTTGTTTATAGTTTTTGGGTCAACACATCATCAAATAACTATTTGCATATCAAATACTCTATTGGTTTTATTTAAAAAAATTTTTTTTATTTCATCAACTCTCTACATTTTGAGACTCTCTGAATCAGAAAAAACTGTTTTTATCACGGTGTCTGTCTGTCTGTAGTCTGTATCGTGTAGGCACAGTAATTTACGAAAGATTGATTAGATTGATTAGAACGAGTTCGCTAACCAGCAATTTTGGTCAAAAATTCAAAAAGTGAGAGCATTTTCAAAATTCATTCAAACTATTTTTTTTGAAGGTTTAAAAATTCTATGTACGGCTATACATAGTACTCGGAAACTTTAACAATTTATTTCTATGACTTTTTTCGATAAAAAGAAAGTTATCAGAGTTATATAATTTTCTAAATAAAAAACCAAAAACTAAAGAGAGCATTTTTAGGCAATGACGCATGACGTGAAAACAGTCAATTAGTGAAAAAAGTTAATTTTTGGAAACCCTAAAAGATTATAATAGCAGCTTTTTGAATGCTGTCGAAAAGTGAAAATTTCAAATTTTGATCGTACCGAAAGTCTTAAATTGCAGGCTATCAAAAAATTACCTACTAAAATCGTGCCCTCAAAAAAATCAACAAATTTGTTATAAATCCCTTTTTTATAAGACGCTTATTTTTTATTCAATTCGTAAAAGAAACATTATGAATAAAAAAATGAATTTTTTTACAAACTTTAAATTTGTCTTGAATTATTTTTTGACAGGATACGCGGTTTGGGCTTTATTCGTAAAAAGCCAAATTAATAATAAAAAAATTATATCTTTGGACAAGCATCACAAGCCACGAAAAAAATAAAATAACTAAAAAAATAATAATTTAAAAGAAATTTGAAGCTTTTTTATTTTAATTGCGAAAACTCTTGTTAAAAAACGGAAAATTTCGTTTACCAACCAAAATTTTTGAAATTTAGAATATGAAATCTTTCTGACTGGTTATTTTACAGAATGAATCTATTTACCATCTCGTCATTGTTTAAAAAAAATACAAACTTTTAACAATTATTTTTTCAAAAATATTTATAAAATCTAATTTTTAATGACACATGATATTAAATGATTTCAAGTAGTCAATTCTGTTAAAAACGTTAATTAATTGCTTAAAGAATTTTTATTGCTCAACCTTTAATACTCGATTTTGAAGAAAATTAAGAAAAAAAATAATTGTATATACAATGACAAAGTTTTTAGAAAAATTTACTACTCCTCAAGATTATTCAATATTATGTGTAACTCATGAGATACAAATTTAAATATATGTTTGGATTTTCCCCACTATTTTTAACGAATAAAACCAAGATGAAAAGTACTATAAAAAATGGTTCAAACCAATTTTCTGGGGTTTTTTAGAAGTTGGCAATCTTCGTTGAAGCCTTTTTCCATATCTCACATTGTTTAACTCAAAATTTTCATTTTTTCCAAAATATTTTCTAAAAATAAAAACAAATTCTAAAGCCTTTTCAAAGAATGATTAAGGAAAATAGTATAAGTCTTTTTAAAATCTACAATTATTTTCTTTAAATTTTCACATATCGAGGAAAATCTGTGGTACGAAATTTCTGACAATTCTAAAACTTTCTCAATTACAAATGATGGAAATATAAAAAGACAAAGTTTAAAATAAAATAAATTTGTGCTTAAAATAATTAATTTTTAACTAAAATTACGAATTAAAAAAAAACGGAATTTTCTGGAAAAAAGTTTACCTTCTAACCAAATACGAGTAGTTCAATTTGCCACAAGGAAGGTCAATGTTTTCAATCGAAATGAAAACTAGTTAAATTTGCAGTTCGAAACAATTTTCCTAAAAACAGACAAATTGTCACTACAATACATGAATTTTTAAATATAATCTGTTAACTTTTAACCAATGAAATGATATTATTAATATAATAAAATTATTATTTAATAAATTCATTCCAATTTAAACTAAGCTTTTGAACTTTTCAGCTCAAAAAGAATCATTCTGAATGAAAAATTAAATAGACAAAGAAATAAATAAAAATTAATTTTCAATGAAATATGTTTGGATTTTTGTTATTTGGTTCTACTAATTTAGTGCGCATATTATTTATACGTACATGTGTAGATAGCTGATTGTAAAATAGATAAGAACATATACACTAAATGACTTTTTATTTGTTTTCCTTGAATTTTTTTGAAATATTCAAATAAAACAATGTGCTACGTAGGTTTTCAATGTTTCATCACTGGGTTATAGTTACAGGTTCTGCGCCTCATTAAAATAAGTGCGTAATTTGGTGATAGTGAATTCTCTTTTGCTAAAGCTCGTTCGGCTTTAACATACACATTTTCATCAGCTATCTCGTGCTTCGCACTCTAATTCGTACCTTAAATTGTATTTTTTTTACCCATAAATCTATATTATTAAAATTCATACCTTACATTGATATCAAAACAGATGTAATTTCATTGTCTCGTTTAAAAAATGCGCATTCTTTTAAAACATTTTTGTTAATAAGCATTTTATTGCAACTTGGCCGGTTTTTCAAAAACTCTGACTCACAAAACTTCGATTAATAAGGGTTTTCGGTGAAGGGGAGGGGGGGATTAGTTTCAACCGAGAAAATACCTGGTTAGTGTTTTATGCTGAGAAGGTCACCAACCTTTAGCAGCGTTGCGCTAGATGTGAGTTCATATGATCTCATTTTTACATTGCCAGCCCTCATTTAGGTATGAAGCAAAAATTTTTTTTTTACAAACACATTCATAGAATTGAGAATCTTTGAAATACTGTGAAACAGTTAATCAAAAAGTGATTTCTAACAAATTTTTAAAACTTTTTAAAATTCACAATTTTTGTAGAGTCATCTTTTCACCTATATTGCACAGTTTAACCGCAAAATGTAATTTTTTATTTTTCATTATTTCATGCGGTATTTGTTTTAAAATTTTGATTTTTGATTTTTGTGTGTTTTTTTGGAATTTTATAAATGCTTTAATTATGGTTAATTTTGGTCCGACAAAAAAGTCATGAGGATAAATTATTCGTCTATTTGAATACTATGAATATCCGTACAGCAAATTTTGCAATTTGGAAAAAGAGGTCTCAAAAATTCTCAAAATACGCTCACTTTTTGAATTTTTATTAAGAATGGCTAGCTAATGAACTTCACCTAAAAACTTAGAAATTTAACAAGAACTGGGACGGGGGAGTCAAATTTCACACAAATCTAATAGCATCTCTGATGAAAATGTAAAAATATAATTAGAATCATATTTTCACTTTTGACCTTTCACACACATAGTCGGATTTTCTCATAGCATTCTTTTTATTTCCTATACATATTTGGGGTAGAATTTAATTAATTTTTATTTAAAATCAAAATAGTTATTGTTACAAATATAAACTATTATATTGTATGTCGAGAAAGTACGAATTTCTAATAGTTGTAAAAATAAGTGGAATTGAATTGATAGCTCTAATTTGTTTATATTTTGCCGTGATCGTAAGACAGAAGAGATCATTTTTCTACAATTCATAAATGTATTTTATTAAAAGTTCCTTTTTTTGGTTCCTGAATCCGTGGGAGAAGGATCGGTCGTCTGAACGTACTATGTTGGCCTCACTAGGAGCGTATGAATTGTCAGTAGTAGACGGCCGAGCGTAGTCAGACACACCGCTACTGGCGAGTTTTGATACATACAGCCACAGAGTATTGTCGCGAACCTTATTTATTATTTAATATTCAAACGTTACATGACAATAGGATCTAAATGTGTACATTTATAGTCGCGGGAGGTTTTAAAGAAAAGAAAAATAATATTATTGCTCGCGGGCGACAAAATTGAGAAAACCATGGAGTTGGAGGAATTCTCTGCTCTTAGACGTTTTTGGGGTCTCTAAATCCAAAGCTGGCGTTCTTTTGACTTTATGATTTCCATTTCATGGTTTTCTCAATTCTAACCTTAAGACAACCTTCCTGACGACCTGATGGGGCAAAACTGAACCTGGAACCGGATTGACTCTATTTTCATATCGATCTTCACTTTACCTTGATCCTGATCTCGCAGTCAAACAAATTCAGCAACTTGATGATCACCTCGCTTGACCTTGATTTTTATCTGGTGAGGTCAAACTGAACCTGAATTCAGATTCAGAGACCGCAACCATGTCTGAGAGTATAGTTCTTCCCAGACAAAATATTTTTTTCTGTTACAATGATTTTCATCATTTTGACTTTAACCTGACCGAGATTCTGACCCAATGGGGGTAAACTGACCCCTGAATCGGATCCAGCGATCTTAAAAGCGTGTTAGAATGTCGGGTTAGTTCAGGTTGCGGAAATTCCCTGTTTTGTGTTGCTGTGAATGCATTTGTTCAAACTTAAAATTCATCTACTTTGGTTAAAATATAATAATTTTATTTGCAAAGTCATCCCTTTTCATAATAATATCCGCTTTGATGCTAAAAATCGAACTGTTTTGTTAATTATTATGAGCATGCTTTGGTTAAAGATGCAACTCTTCTCTTAAAATTTAATTTTTTGGTTAAAGATTCTGCATTTAATTAAAAAATTCATATCTTTTGTTGAACTATTAACTTTTTTGGTAAAAATTCGTTTGTTTTTTTTTCACTAAAAAAGAAATTTATTTGCCTGAGAATTTAACTATTTTCTTTTCAGAGATTAATATTTTTCGCCACTCAGACCTGAATGACGTGTAGTGAAAATTAATTGTGGATCCATAAATTACACGAAAAAGACGAAAGAAAGGATTGAAATCATATAATCGTAATGACATGCGAAAGCCTGATGTTCCGGTATTTAATTTGTAGGTGAATCATTGAATAATGGTTTAGTATTGAACTGGAACTCAAACAATATTAAAAAAACTCTTGGATTACAAAGAGTAGAAAATAATTTTATATTTCTCTATTGCTATAAACACAGTCTATAGAAAATAAAGTATAATAAACACAATATTACCAGTGTGTAACGTATTTATTCAAAAAATAATCATACAAAAACATAATTTCGAAATAATTTCGAAGCATTACTATTTTAAGCAAAAACTTGAACTTGAAAATTGATTCAAATCATATCGACTATTTGGATTACCATTAGGATAATGACTTTTATCCAGGAAAGTATGTTCTCGAATTCAAGGCTCCTGGCTAAATTGATCATGATAACCTGAAGCATCAATCTGGATTGCATCTTTTCGCTTATTTCTTGTTCTCCTCTGATATCCAGCTGGTGTTATCGAATGATCTATGTCGTGCAAATTAAAAAAAAGATTAATATTTACTAATGGAGTAAAAGGTGGAGATGAAGGATAAGGTAGACCGCGAGGATAGTGATTTTCATAGTGTTTTACAGCATCTTCCTCTCTGTAAACCACTTTGCTATCTGGCTGTGGATTACCCTGGTGAAGTCCTTGTTGAATAAGTTGACTATGCTCTCTAAAAGGTAGTGAATAAATCTTGTCAGCTTCTAGTTCTTTAGCTCTCAACTCTTTTGCTTCTGTAAAAATACCAACAAATTTCCAACTAAAAAGGATCAATTTTCTTCAATTACTTGAATTGCTCACACTGTTACCTTATGTGTGCGGGTTTCTTCTTCGCCGCTCTGATTCAGCAGGTACAGTGAAGCCCCTGTGCGCAAATGTTCAGTTAACCAACGAACATTCCCTTGCGGTGCCCATGTTTTGGAAGAATTCTTGTTCTTGGTGTTGAATCTGATCATTTTAGCACATTCTTCTAGACTAAACACCTTTAGAAGAATGCTCATTCCTCATTTTGATTTTCTCTATAAGATCGATCACTTCTGTTAAGAGACAAATGCACAAAATTATATTTTAAAAACTCTTAAGACCTGGTCTGAATGAACTTATAGATATTGACCTTTTGAGTGTGTTTGTTTAGAAGGTTCTAGACAAACAGATTGATATCGATGTAAATCTAGAGCCTCTTGCAAAATTGAAGTTGAATTACGTCTCAGAGCCGCAGGCGTAGTTAGTCTAGAGGAAGTCATCAGTAGGAAAATTTTATGGTGGTTGTTTCAATTTGGTCGCTGGAATTCTACTAACTTTTTGCTTTTGAAAAGTTCATCTTTGATAAAAATAAAAACAAAGTTTTAACCGAATAGTTCAATTTTCAAACAATGTGATTAAATTTCATCTGAAGCGATAAATTTTCAGCTGGAATAGTGAAATTTTAAACCAAAAAATATATATGTAATTTAAAATGATAATCTATACCTGACTTCTTAACAATACTGATAAACTTCCAATCAAGAAAATTAATTTTTCAAAAAGATTTTTAAAAAAGATTTCCAGAAAACTAGTTTTGAACAATATAATTCAATTTCCAAGTTAAATAATAAATCGTTAACTGAAGTAGTTAAATATTCAATTCGGCAGATTTATTTTAAATCAAATTTTCAAGCACTGATTTTGATTTAAAAAAATATTTGCAAACAAATGGTTGAATTTTTTAACAAAGTAATTAAATTTTTAACATAAAAAGAATAATTTTTATCAAAAAATTACTTTCACAAAATTATTGAATTGTTTCTTAAGTAGAATATTTTTTAACTGAAATAGTTCAATTTGTAATTAAAAAATTAATTTTCATCTAAAATTATATAATAATATTTGCCAAAACAGTTAACTTTTCCACCAACAGAGGTGAAATAAAAATAAAATGGTCAAATTAAAAAAATATATATATTTTTTCATCACAATCAGTTGTATTTTTTACGATGTTGAATCTCCAAATAAAATTTTTAATATAAAAAGGCGAAGTTTCAGAAAAGCCGTTTGGCTCCATATTTTAATTTAGCAAATTGTATTTCTAATAAATGAGCTCGAAATTTAATCTATAATCAAAAAATATATAAAACAAATTCTGTAGTACTTTTTGAAATATATAATTTATCTCAAAGCTTTTTATCATAGCGAACGTAATTTGGCTTAAAATTTGAATTTTACATTTCTTTGTAGTATTTTCAAGTAATAAAACCGGAACCTTTGATTAAAATCTATATGAAAATATTTCGGAAACATCTTCCTACCTGAAGACAATTTCCTGAATAAAAAATTTAACAGTGGACAAAACAATAAAAAGGAAATAATTTTCAACGAAAAATAGTTAGATTTTTAGTATTTGGCTTCTGTTATATTACTTCCTACAGAATTTTATTTGTACACGTATAAATAACTATAGATAGAAGATTGGTGATTAGATAATAGCATATACACTAAATTATTTTTGATTTATTTTTTTTTTAATTTGTTTTAATCTTCTGAGATAGCGATATGCTATCCAGGTATTTAATATTTTATAACTGCTTTATGGTTTGCGAGTTCACGCGAAAGTAAAATAACTATTTCTCTATCAAATAAAACTTTTAAAACGCTTAGTTTTGGACAAATACTATTCTTTAATTACAAAATAAATTCAATTTAATATAAGTAAATAGAATCTGCTGAATTTTTATATTTTAAAAAAATCTCGAAAAATAATAAAAATTGTTAAATATATTTTAATACTTTCAATTGCTTTTTTATATAAAATTAAAATAAATTTTGGATAAAATAACAACTACATTTTTTGACAAAACTTTTTAATTTAATATAAGGATTTGTATCTTCGTTAAAAAAACTAATGATTTCGTTGACTTTTTGTTGTTGTAAAACATTAATTTCAAACTCCATTTTTTTATACTATAAGATTTCATTTTTAAAGTAAAAAAGTTAGCGAATTTGATAAAAATTCGTATATTTTGTTAAAAAAAATTTTGTTGGTAAAAAGTTATTTCTTTATACTTATAATTATGGTTAAAAATGTATGTTTAAATTTAAATGTTAAAATTAGATTTTTACAGTTCAAAAATAATTATTTTGAAAGAGAAACAAGTTAATCACTAATTTCAAATAAAGATATGATAAGATCCACTCAGATATGAATGTAATAAAGTAAAAATTAATTTTGGGTCCGCAAGTACAGATCATTTTGATCTCAATTTAATTATCAGAATGACACTTAGCAACTTAATATCCCTTTTTTATGACGAATAAGTTAAAACTGAATTATAATTCAAATTGAAAACAGACCATATTGGCAAATGCATTAATTGAAAAAAGATGGAAATTAATTTTTCATTACTCTATTACAATAAACAAAGTTGCTAAAAAAAACCATAAACACAATATTACCAGTGAGTGGTGTATTTATTTTAAAAAGGTATTAAAAAAACATCATTTGAAGGACACATTTTTATATTAGACAATGATGTTTACAGTAGCATCAAGTGTGACATAAAAACGTTCAACCGTTAAATTATTATTATTTCCATTATCATTATTATTTGTTAAAGCATTATTTATTTGAGCCTTCTCCTGAACTACGTGAAACATCGTCCTGCATTACCCTTTTTTGCTTATTTTTTATTTTCTTCTGATGTCTGGCTGATGTTCTCGACTGATCAACATTCATATTGCCTGATGATGGAAAAGGTGGAGGAAGAGGATCAGGAAGACCTCGAGGATAGTGACTTTGATAGTGTCTGAAGCCATCCTCGTTTTTGTACTCTACTCTGCGATCTAGTTGTGGATCATCCTTGTGAAGTCCTTGTTGAATAAGTTGACTATGCTCTTTAAAAGGTAGTGTGAACATCCTTTCAGCTTCTAACTGTCTAGCTGTTAGCTCGATTGATTCTGTAAAAAGACTGTTGATGTATACAGAAAAAATTAAATCTGATCTAAATGAACCAGATCTTAACCAAAGTTCTACAATTGCTCCTAAATGTTGGTTCGACTGAAGTGGATTACCCGGGATTAGATTGGACTACCTCTGCCTAAATAATTACTCATGATTATCTAATATTACACCGGACCACAGAGGATAACTCTGGATAAGATAAAAGCATGGTGGATTATTCCGGCTAAGGTACAATCATTTGGATTTCAAACGAAAAAGAATTTCTGTGATAGTCTAATTGATTGAAAATATTTGGAAGTTTAAGAATACTGATACCTGATGTGCCTGGGGTAGTGCTTCGCCACTCTGATCCACCAGGTGCAAAGGGATTTCCTTGGCGAAAATGATCAATTAACCAATTAACATTGTCTAGCGGTCTGTATTCATGGGTAAATTCATGTCTACTGTATTGAATTGGATCATTATGGATCGTCCTTGAAGATGAAACACCTTGAGAAGAATGCTCATGCCTCATCTTCATTTTGTTCTTTACTGAGTATACTTCTGTAAACAGACAAATACAAAAATATTTACAAAACTCATCATGTCTGGTCCCAATAAACCTATGGATATCAATTTGAAATAAATATTCAATTAATTGATTAAATAATTAATTAATATTTAAAAGGTTGATACCTTGTGAATCTGGTTGCCGAGAAGATTCTTGAATATCGGGTACAACTCGACTCAAATCAAGAGCCTCAGTCTGTCTTGAAGTTGGATTAGGTCTCGAAGTCGAAGACCTAATAAGTCTAGGAGTAGCAATGATATCCTCTCTGTTCTTATCTGTTTTGTTAGTCCTTTTTCCAAGGAAGAGCTTTTTCTTTGAATTATCTGATGCTTCTGTTAATATACAAAGATAAAAAATATATAGATAAAACTCATCATATTAGAAACAACTGATCCAGATGTTGATCGAGAATCAAAAGATGCAAAGTTTCAAGAAAGGGAATGATTTGGATACTTACCAATTTCGTTAAACAAAAGCATAAAGTTCAGAACAAGAACACTAAAGTAGAGCCTCATTCTATTTCGACGTAGCTTAAACTGACTCTTTCAGAATTTCTTACTAATAATCTTATGATTTTTGAGGAATCCGCTCGTTAATATATATATCATCCATTTGTTGATGGCGGGGAGAAAAATAGGTTGGGCTATTAAGACTTGATAACATTTGATTTATTTCACTTGAGGTTTTTTTAAATCTTCCAAGATAACTGAAACTTCTTTATAGTTTTAGGGTCAGCACATCATCGAAATAACTATTTGTATATCAAATACTAAATTGGTTTTATTTAAAATTTTAATTTCTCGGATTTTATCAAATCTCTGCGTTTTGAGCCTCTCTGAATCAGAAAAAACTATTTTTATGACGGTGTATGTCTGTCTGTAGTCTGTAGTCTGTATCGTATAGGCTCATTAATTTTTGAAATATTGATTATATTGATTAGAACGAGTTCGCTAACCAGCAATTTTGGATGAAAATTCAAAAAGTGAGAGCATTTTCGAAATTCGTTCAAACTATTTTTTTGCAAGATTTAAAAGTTCTATGTACGGCTATACATATTACTCGGAAGCTTTAACAAATTATCACTGTGACTTTATTGATAAGATGGAAATGATCAGAGTTTTAGAATTTTGTAAGTAAAACAGCAAAAACAAAAAGTAGCATTTTTAGGCAAACAACCCATGACGTGAAAACAGCCAATAACAGAAAAAAGTTGATTTTTCAAAACCCTGAAAGATTATAATACTAACTTCTTGATTGCTGTCGAAAAGTCAGAGTCAAATTTTGATCGCACAGAAAATAATGAAAAATTAAATATTCCATTTTGCGGTCTTAAATTGCAGGCTATCAAACAAAAATTGCATTCTAAAATCGTGCAGTATAAAAAAATCTAAAAATTTGTTATAAATACATTTTTGATAGGACGCATATTTTTTTATTCGTAAAAGAAACATTATAAATAAAAAAATTAATTTTTTTTGCAAACGGCAAACGCTATGAAAATAAATAATGAGACAAAGGTTGTTCGTTTAATAAAGAGATTTAAATTCGTCTTGAATTATTTTTTGATAGAATGCACGGTTTGTTCTTCATTTGTAAAAGACCAAATCAATAATAAAACAATTATATCTTTGGACAAACATCAAAAGCCACGAAAAAAAATATTATTAATTTTAGTTTTTGCGAAAAAAGCCAAAACTGTGAATTCTAAGAAAATAATTTAAAAAAAATGTAAAGCCCTTGTTTATATTTGAATTGGGAAAACACTTCTTAAAAAATGGAAAATTTCGTTCACCAACGAAAATATTCGAAATTTGGAATATGAAATTATTCATATAAAAATATTTACAAAATTTCTTTTAAAATCGTTTTGAAAAGACGCATAGTTTTTGATCAAGAATCCAATTTTACAAAAAATGTATGCGAAAAACTAAAAAAAATGTTAGGAAAAACTGTTCTTTTCAAAAATATCAACAAATTTATTTTAGATTCCATTGCAATAAGAAGTTTGGTATTTGCTTTAATAGTGCTACAACGTTTAAAAAAAATTATGTTTCACAGCCAAACTATGCGATATAAAATAGACAATAAGATAGTAATTTAACAATTTGCCACATTTAGCGCTCTCATCTGTAAAATGATGATATACATTTTTCAGTCTGTAAAAACAAAATTTGTACTTTGTTTTACAATATCTGAATAAGCAGACCCAGACCAAGGTACAAAAATAAATGTAATATATATTTAATATAATAAAGTTGAATAAAATGTAAAAAAGTTCGCATTTTGGCCCAAATCGAGTTCGAAGCACGAGATAGGCCGTGAGAATGTGTTCGGTAAAGCCGAAAGAGAATTAACAAGCACCAAATTACAGCTGTTAATTTTTTGACCTTCACTTTTAAAAAGTCTGCGCATAAATGTGGGAGAATCAAAAAGACCGGGTGCGTAGCGCGAGAGAATTATATTATTAAGCGCGAAGCGTGCGACGAGAATATGCCTGCACGCGGGCATATTTTTCTTTTTGCTATAGGGGTTTATTTGACGCATTTTTCAATAACATTAATATAATATTCAGTTCCAATAATTTAGTTCACATTTAACAACGACAACAAAAAACAAAGAAACAGAAAGTTTCTAAAAAATACGTAAAAAATGGAATTCTTCGAAAAAGAGAAAGAAATTATTATTATAGATTCAACCTTAGGAGAATCTACTTTTAAAATTTAAAACAGCAGGATTATGTCGAATGCTTCTTTCCGAAAAATAAGCATTGACTTACTAAAAGACAACCATGACTAAAAAATTGATAAAAACGTATAGTTAGATTTCCATTTTAAAAAAATTTTGTTTAAACAAATATTATTTGTAGTTGTTAAAATTTTGTACTAAAAAAGCAGATGTTTATTCTAAAATTACACGAGCTATAATTTTAAGCGATCTAAATCCCACATGATTAAGATAAATCTGTCTAAGATAAATACAGAAAAAGTTTACTTTCTTACAAAATTTTTTGTTTAAATTATAAAGACAGATTCAATGTGAAAGCAATATATATATATATATATATATTCTAGAGAATATTCTAGAGAAATGTTCTTCATAAAAGGCTTTTAAAACTTTTAAGCCTTTATGATTTTTTTCCAGAATTTTATATACTTAATCCTTTAGCAGAAAACTTTTGTAATTGACTTTTATTTTTGAATGCGGAATGATGTCAGTTTATCGTGGCGATTTTGAATCAAGTTCAACTGGTATAATTATATTTACATTCAAATTAAAATTTTAGCAATTAGCAAACGCTAATAAAAGTTCTGATTGCTTGCAAAAAATTAAGAAAAATAAAAATTTTATTATTTGTTTTTGAACAATGCCGTACAAATAAAACATAAATATTCTGGGTTCTCATGCAAAGTCCTCATAGAAAATTTAAATTATTGTAGGAAACATAGATTTACAAAAAAAAATCTTGCCTAAAAGGCTTTTTGTTAAAAAAATCGTTTATATTTAGCGGTGTAAATAAAAAAAATGCAAACGACCAAAATAGATTTATTCTTGCTCGTAGATACTAAAAATGATTATACAAGTTAAGTTTTTTTAAATAAATAATGAAATCGTTGAAACAATTGTTAAAATGAATACTGACCAGAATATTTAAAATTAGTCAAGAAATTCTTTATTGGACATTTTTTAAATCTTTAATTTATCTAATATGATAAATCATCAATAAAAAAAATGGATTTTGAAAAAGATGGTTCAACTTTGTAGAAGTAGATGAATTTACAACTAACATGATGAAGCTTCAAGGCGAATTAATTTAAATTTTAACAAAAGACTTCAAAATTTAAACAAATAGGTGAATTTTCAACAAGAATGATAAATTGTTAACCAAGAGTAATTTTCTACAAAAAAATTTTCCACAAAATACGCTAATTTTTAACCAAATAAATGAATTTTGAACTATTATTATACAATTATTGCTTTATTTCAAAATTTCTATGAAGTAAGCCAAAAATGTGCCCTTTTCTCTCAAATTGGAATTCTATGCTACATTTCGTTAAATAATGACATAATCTTGAGATATTTCATTTCATGTTAAAGAAAGTAGTTTCTTAAGCAATTTTTATTTGCAGAAGCATTTTTTTCGCTAACTTTAAAAAAACGATATAAAATACGATACCATTATCTGTCTGACTGTATATTTCACAGAATGAATCTATTTACCATGTCGTCATTGTTTAAACTAATACGACATTTTTAACAATTATTTTTTCAAAAATATTTTTAAAATCGTATTTTTAAACGAAACATGATATTGAAGAAAATTAAAAAAAAAATTTTATGAACAATGACAAAGTTTTCAGAACAATTTACTACTCCTCAAGATTATTGAATATTATGTTTAATTCATGAAATATGAATTTAAAAATATTTTTGAGAAAAAAATAAATCTTTAAACAAATTTCGTTTGTTTAAGCAATTGAAAAATGGTTTTATAATCTTTCTATTTACTACACGGTTAAAAAAATAATTGTATATGTTTCATTTTATATTACTTTTCAAAAGGAAAAAAATATTTTTTCAAAGAATTATTAAGAAGAATAGTATATGTCTTTTTAAAATCTAAGATTATTTTCTTTAAATGTTTACATATCGCAGAAAATCTGCAGGAAGAAATTTCTAACAATTCTAATACTTTCTCAATCATTAAGTGATGGAAATATAAAAAGACGAAGTTTAAAATAAAATAAATTTGTGTCTAAAATAGTTCATTTTCAACTAAAAGTACGAATTTAAAAAAGACCGAATTTTCTAAAAAAATGTTTACCTTCTAAACAAATAGTTGAATTTTCTACAGGGAAGGTCAATATTTTCAATCGAAAATGAAAACTAGTTAAATTTGCAGTTCCAAACATTTTTCCTAAAAACAGACAAATTTTCATTAAAATGCATAAATTTTCAAACATAATCTGTTAACTTTTAACTAATGATAGGATATTATTATTATTTTATAAAATTACTATTATTATGAAATTATTATTATTATTATTATAAAATTATTATTCAATAAATTAGTTCCAATTTAAACTAAGCTGTTAAACTTTTTAGCTCAAAAAGAATCATTCTAAATGAAAAATTCAACAATAGACAAAAAAATAAATAGGAATTAATTTTCAATGAAATATGGTTGGATTTTTGTGATTCGGTTCTACTAATTTAATGAGCATATTATTCATGTATACATGTGTAGATAGCTGATTGTAAAATAGATACGAATATATACAATAAATGACTTTTTATTTATTTTCCTTGAGTTTTTTTTTAATCTTCTAATAAAACAAGAACGTGCTACGAAGGTTTCCAATATTTCATCACTGGGTTATAGTTAGAGGGTCTGTTTGTCATTAAAATAACTATTTGTGTAGGAAATAATACATCTTAGGCGCTTATGTTTCAATGATTATTTTTGGTTCATTACAACATCATACTTTCAATTGCTACTTTTAATATTACTTTTTAATAATATTAATTATTTAAGAAACGTCCCGATTAAGAACGCACACGACTGTTAGTTCTCGCGCTTCGCGCTGGATAGTTCATTTATCTCGCGCTTCGCGCTCGATGTTATATTTACCTCGCCCTCTGCTCGCGGTCTTTATATATTCCCCGCACTTGTGCACACATTCTTCAAAACGTTTTTGAGGTCGCTGAATCCGACTACCGGGACCCTTCGACCCTATCAGGTCAATATAAAGGTGAATTAAGGGTCGATATGAAGAAACTCTTTAGATCGGAGAAAATCTCTATATGCAGAAGTTTTTGTGGTCGCTGAATTCAATTTCCAGGTCAGTTTCACCCCATCCAGTCAGCATAAAGGTTCAGAAAACCATTGGATCAGAGAAAACCAAGAGATCGGAGAAAACTTTAAATTCAAGACATTTTGCGGACCGTTGAAACCCATTAGGTCAAGATCAAGGTCAACCGGAGGTCTAAATGAAAAAAAAAAATTCGATCGGCGCGCACCACTACTTCAAGACGTTTTTGTGGTCGCTATAACCGAATCAGAAGTCATTTTTGCCACACCGGGCAAAGATAAAGGTCATCTCAAGTTCGAATTTGTGGAAACCATGGAATTGAAGGAATTCTCTGCTCTTAGACGTTTTTGGGGTCTCTAAATCCAGAGTCGGGGTTCTTCTGAGTCTATAATTTCGATTTTCTGGTTTTCTCAAATCTGACCTTAAGACAAACTTCCTGCCGACCGGGCGGGGTAAAACTGGCCCAGGAATCGGATTCAGTATTTTTTTTCACATCAACCTTTACTTCATCTTGATCCTAATCTGGTGGCGTCAAACTGACCCCGGATTTGGATTCAGAGACTTAAAAAACATGAAGAATAAGGTCAAGTAAAGGGTAAAATGGATCAAATAACATTGAATCACGTGAACCACCACTTCAAGATATTTTTATGGTCGCTACAACCAAATCAGGGGTCATTTTCACCACATCAGGTCGTTTGACTCTAAAAGTTTGACTTCATGGTTTTCTCAATTATGACTTCGGGTGCACCTTCATACCGACCTGATCGAGTAAAAATGACCCCGGAATCGGATTTAGCGAACCCAAAAAACTCTGAAAATAATTATGCACGCCAATTAAATGATATTTTCTCATTGTGACCTTCGCTTGACCCTCATTTTTATTTGATGAGGTCAAACTGACCCCGAATTCAGATTCAGAGACCCCAACCATGTCTGAGAGTATGGTTTTTTCTCCGATAAAATATTTTTTTCTGATACAATGATTTTCTTCATTTTGACTTTAACTTGACCGAGATTCTGACCCAATGGGGTTAAACTGACCCCGGAATCGAATTCAGCGATTTTAAAACCGTGTAGGAATGTTGGGTTAGTTAAGGTTGCAAAAATTCTTTATTTCGATGTGCTGTGAAATTATTTGTTTAAACTTAAAATTCATCTACTTCGGTTAAAATATAATAATTTTATTTGCAAAGTTATCTCGGTTTATAACAATATCCGCTTTGATGCTAAAAATCGATCTGTTTTGTTAATTATTATCAACCTGCTTTAGTTAAACATGCAAATATTTGGTTAAATTTAAATTTTTTGGTCAAAGATTCTTCATTTAATTTAAAAATTCATATCTTTTGTTGAACTATTAACGTTTTTGGTAAAAATTCGTTTGTTTTTTTCACTAAAAAAGAAATTTATTTGCATGAGAATTTAACTATTTTATTTTCAGAGGTTAATATTTTTCGCCGCTCAGATCTGAATGAAGTGTAGTCAAAATTCATTTTGAATCCGCAAAAGAAACAAAAAAGAAGTAAGAGAGGATTCAATTTACATAATCGTAATGACATGCGAATGCCTGACGTCCCTGTATTTAATTTGTAGGTGAATCATTGAATAATGATTTGTTATTGAACTGGAACTCAAACAATATTAAAAAACTCTTGAATTACAAAAATTAGAAAATAATTTTATATTTCTCTATTGCAATAAACACAGTCTATAGAAAAGAAAGTACCATAAACACAATATTGCCAGCGTGTAACATATTTATTAAAAAAATAATTACATGAAAACATAATTTTAAAGCACACATTTTTAAATTATAGAATGATGTTAACAGTAGCACCAAGCATTACACTCTTATCCAGGAAAGTGTGTTCTCGAATTCGAGGCTCCTGTCTAAATTGATCATGATAACCTCAAGCATCATTCTGAACTGCATCTTTTCGCTTATTTCTTCTTCTCTTCTGATATCCACCTGGTGTTATCGAATGATCTATGTCGTGCAAATTAGGAAATAGATTAATATTTACTGACGAAGTAAAAGGTGGAGGTAGAGGATAAGGAAGACCGCGAGGGAAGTGATTTTCATAGTGTTTTACAGCATCTTCCTCTCTGTAAACCACTTTGCCATCTGGCTGTGGATTACCCTGGTGAAGTCCTTGTTGAATAAGTTGACTATGTTCTCTAAAAGGTAGTGAATAAATCCTTTCAGCTTCTAGTTCTTTAGCTCTCAGCTCTTTTGCTTCTGTAAAAATACCAACAAATTTCCAACCAAAATAGATCAATTTTCTTTAATTACTTGAATTACTAATACTGATACCTTGTCTGCGCGGGTTTCTTCTTTTACGCTCTGGTTCAGCAGGTACAGAGGTAGCTCCTGGGTGAAAATGATCAATTAACCAACGAACATTTCCTTGCGGTGCGTACGTTTGGAAGAATTCTTGTTCTGGGGGTTGAATCTGATCATTTTGGAACATCCTTGTAGACGAAACTCCTTGAGAAGAATGCTCATTCCTCTTTTTGATTTTGTCCATAAGATTGAATACTTCTGTTAAGAAAGAAATACACAAAAATATATTTTAAAAACTCTTAAGGCCTGGTCTGAATGAACTTATAGATATTGACCTTTTGAACGTGTTTGTTCAGAAGGTTCTTGAACAACTGGTTGATATTGATGTAAATCTAGAGCCTCTTGTTCAATTGAAGTTGAACTACGTCTTAGAGCCGCAGGCGTAGTTAGTCTAGAGGTTCCAACTGAGTTCACTCTGTTTTTATTCTTTTTATTAGTCAGTCTCCCTAGGCCGAGATTTTGGTTCAGATCATCTGATGCTTCTGTGCGAAGACAAATATAAAATATGTAGATAAAATTCATCATATCAGAAACAAATGATCAAGATGCTAACTGTAAATTAGCATATGTCAAGTATTAAAAAAGGATTATGATACTGATACTGACCAATGCCGTTAAAAAAAATCATGATGTTAAGCACCAAAGCATTAGAGAAAAGCCTCATTTTCTTTCGACGTATATTAAACTTACTTAGCAGGATTTTCGAACGAAAAAAACTTATGATTTTTCAGAAATTCGGTCGCTAATATATATAACATCAGTTTGTGGATAGCGGAGAGGAAGGTAGGTAGGGATATTCGAACTTGATAGACTTTATTTATTTTCCTTGAAATTTCTTTCACTCTTGCAAGATAATTATTTCCTACCCAGTCGTTTAATCTTCTACAACTGCGTTACAGCCGGGGGATTGTCGTGTCATGGAAATAAGTACTTGTATATCAATTACTACATCTTAGAAAATCTGTACCAGTAAGAATGAAAATTTTTATAATATCATATCCCTAGGGTATTATAAGCTTTTGTTTAAAAATACATTTTTGTTTATTAGAGTGTAGAAAACAAATAAATAAATAAAAATAATGGCCATACAGAATGTGTTCGGGCTTTAGCGTTCCGTTAGGGATTGAGCTTTCTTCCCATGAATTTAACGGTTAGGTTAGCTGTACCATTACTAGTAAAAGGGCTTTCCATTCTAGATAGGCAGATAGTGAAGAGCAAAGGGATTAAGAGGAGCACCAAAAGCTCATTTACCACGGAGAACCGAGATACCCTAAAGGGGTTCTATCCAGCCAGAACTAAGGCAAGATATTGTGAGCGACAGAAAATTAGTTGTGTCTGCGGAAGATGTTTCTGTTAGGAGCCTACATTCGACTACTACCACAGGCATTCCACGGCAGCGCATCAATTATCACAACCGTAATGATGATTACCTTATACGCTGCCCTTTTAAATAAAAGTTGGAAGCGACCACTACTTCTCCTGGCACGATAGCCTTCCACCAAAACTTTGTGATGAATTTTCCGGAAATGAAGACAGGAACCTAAGACGACCTCAAACACCAAAGATTTCAGCTTATAGACGAGACAATCCTTCCTAGAAAAACCATCAACGGAATCAGATCTGCGGTTGAGAATTAATTCCGTCATCAACTCCAGGGTGTACATGACCAAAACGAGGATCAAGTGGACAGCAGAAGTTAATGGAGACGTTAATTTACGTCACTTTCGGACAACAGCATGGGGAGGATCCGCTATGGGCGAATTAGACTGTCTCTTCATGGGTCTTTATATCGAGCTAGCCCATAGAGTGACTAAACAAAATTTTGCTGATAAATTTAAATCCATTAGGCGGAGCCACATTTTAACCTAGGTCAAAATAAGTAACATTGAAAAAAGATGTAACAATTACTAGCAGAACATGTGGCGCACCCCGAAGATGTGGTAGAAAAGGAGGTTCATAAACTTGTGACACAAAATGCTGAGCGACAGTCTCATAGTCCAGAGTCGTTAGGCTTGCAGCTGCCGGAGCCTGCCACTGCTGCTGCTAAGCTTATTAAAGAGACTAATAACGAACGCCTGCGTCTGATGGTGTGCTTCATTAATCCCATTATAGAGTTCACAGATCAAGAACCATCAATAAGATATGATCTGCCAAACTTTAGAGCCAACAAGGACCTTCTCTGATTAGTTAATGACTTGAACTCCGAGATACTGCCTCTCTTATTGCAGAAGGATCTCGTGGACTTCTTTTCTGGAAACGCTTTTACGAGGAGCCTAGAAATTTTAGGAGGGTAGGGAGCTCGAAATTCGCTACATCTAATTCAGAAGGCGGTATTACTGAACACATGCCGCATCGCCCCAAGTTTTCTGGGCATTAACAATTATAGAGGCTAAAATCACTTTCTCTGGACATTTTTCTATGTACATTCACTGAGATGCTGGTGGTTCGGATCCCACCTTAAGCTGTAGGTCCCCCCATTATGAACTTGACTGCAACCCAGTCCGTGAATGATGTGGTGAAACCAGGCTTTGTCTAGAATGTTAAACAAGGCACACTGATCTTATCGGATTACTTGATTGCATTACAAGAATGCATCCGTGACTGATGATATATACCGGAAAAGCCTCATGCAGACTATTCAAATAAAAAGTTAAATTTTAAAATTTAAACTCTAAAAAAATGCCTTCGAAATATTCGGTTGAAGCCATTTCAAACCAGAGAAAATTATATAATGATAATCTATAATTGAATTTGAGGGCCGTTAAAAAACTAAGAATCCCTATTTTGAAAATTTTTTCCACTCCTAACCTGATTCGTCACAAATCATTGCACAAAATTCAAAGCTCACAGTATACTGTATGAAATATGATCCCCACTCCAATTCCCGTTCTAAAGCAAAACTGTTTCAATAAATTTATTATATTGTACACAAAACCAGATAAATTTTTTATGAAAAGATACAAATTTTTAACGAAAAGATGATTTTTCCATCAAATATTTAAACTTTCCAGCAAAGCAAACGAATATTTAACAAAATACTTATTTCGAAATAGTTATTTCAAATGTTTTTTTACGATTAAAATAAAATCTGCGCTGGCCAGCAAAAAATTATTCATGTAAAATTTGCAGCTCTTTTAGGAGGAATAACTTTTTTCAAACAATTCGTTTTTATAGCTGGTTTCGTTTTTTCAAACATTTAATATCTTTATTTTTAATGCTGTTTTTCACGAAAAAAAACTACGCGCCCTATGAGAAATTTTTTAATAACAAATTTGTAGATTATATTTAATTAACAATTTTGGTCAGTTCATCTTTTTTCGTATGTTGTATAGTTTGACCTTAAAATAGAATTGCGGATTTTTAATTATTTTTTGTGGGGTCAAATTTGAATTTTAGATTTTTTTAAAGTATTGAAAATTTTATTTTAACTATTTTGTAGGGTGTTTATTAAGCAACGTTTTTCTCTGCTTTAATATTTTTCTATATCTGCGCCGCTTGGTTTAAAATGTTCATTTTCGTTTTTTTTTATTTTGGGAATGCTGTAACTCTGGTAATTTATTGTTTATCAACAAACTTCAGCAAAGATTGGTTGCCTTTTAATTACTGTTAACATTCCCTACGTAGAATTCCCAAATTATGAAAAAGGTGGTTTTTAAACATTTTTAATTTATATCCAAAATGGCTGGCTAACAAACCTGCTTTTCTGGTTTAGACGTTCTAAAAAATTTAAAATTTGACAAAAACAGGTGGGTGGGGTCAAATTTTCAAAAAATATATCCTCTCTGATTAGAACGTAAAAATATTAAACTTAAAATAGGATGACTTTTGAAAAAAATTTAATTTTTTAAGACAAAAGTTTAACTTTTCACCAAATAGTTCAATTTTCTACAAAGAAGGTCAGTAATTTACCGGAATTAAAAAATAGTAATATTCGGGGTTCCAAAAATCAATTTTCTACCGAAAAAGACGAATTTCTAACAAAATACATGAATTTTTAACTATACTATGAACTTTTAACCAATAAATTTGCAGCTAAATAGTTAAATCTTTAAACAATAAAATGAGAGTTTAATGAAGTAGTTTAAATTTCAATGAGGTAGTTACAATTTTAACCACAAAATTATTATTGTTATTAAAAAATATAATAGCAGACTTTTCAATAAAAAGAAATTAATTTTCAAAGAAAAATAGGTCGTTTTTTTATTATTGGTTTCCATTTATTTAGTTTGCGTTTTTCAAATAAATATTTGTATGACAAATAATACATTTTCGACGCTTAAGCGTAATAATGAACTTTTTTTATTTTTCCAAAGAATTTTGAATGAAGCCAGTGAAATATACCAGAATAGGCTGTTTCTCAAGGTTTATTCGTAATAATAATAATTCAAACATTTCTTCTTTGGGGGGACATTTTTTTCACATTATTTTCGATGTATAAAACCAAAATGACAAATCCCTATCAATAAATTATTTAAATACATTTTTTAGAAGTTTTCGTAAGCACTAATTTCTTCTTGAATGTTATTTCCTTTTCTTAAGTCGTTTTGTACTATATTTAAATTTTTAGTTTCTGCATAGTACTTTCAATAAATAAGACCAAAAGGACAAGTCCTATTGAAAAATGGCTTAAAAAATTTTGTAAGATTTTTCAGAAGATAAAATTTCTCTTTGAGTCTTTTTTCATATTTTGCATTGCTCAGATCGAAATTTTAATGATGATGATTGAATGATGAGAATGTAATATATTATGAAATTTTCCATTTTTTTGTGAATTAATTTTATGTATCAATTTTGTTCGTAAATTTCGCCGTTTTTCCATAAATTTTTCATTTTTATTTTTAATGTCATTTTTTATGATTAAAAACAAAACTAAGCGTCTTATCGAAAACTGATTCACAAAAAAATTGTAGGTAAGTTTGAGCTGCAAAATTTGTATTTTCTCATTATTTTTTGTAGCATATATCGTTGAAATAGAATTTTTTTATTTTCAAGGTCATTCTTCACTATCAAAATCAAAACTGTGCTTCCTATCAAGAAATGATTATTAACAAATTTCTAGATATTTTTTGGGATGACAATTTTTGTGTGTACATCAATTTTCGTATCTTGCTTTGTTGGACTACAAAATACATTTCTTCATTATTTCTTGTGCAAGCAAAATTTGAATTTTCTATTTTTCTTTTAAAAAATCAAAAACTTGATAATCTTGTAGAATTTTCAAAAAATGTTTTTCTTTAATTGACTTTCTTTCATGCCGTCCGTTGTTTGGCTTAAAATTTTTATTTGCAATTGATTGCCTTTCAAAATTTTTGATTATTTCTAACAAACACTCCAACAATATAATTTGGTTGCCTTAACAAAACGATTTTGTTGCTTTTATAGCAACAACAAATTTGTTAACCAAAAAGATAGAGTTAGAAATAAAATTACCAATGTTTAGCCAAATTATAGAAACCTTAACTAAATATCCTAAAATCTTTATTACAAATTTTTATCTTTGAAAATACCTTAAAATATTTAAAAGTCTTGAAATTTTTGAAATGTCAAAAATATCAATCCTGCCTAATCAAATCTTTTTCCGCTTTTTTTCTCTTAAGTATTTGTTTAATTAACCACATTATCAAGAATAATATATAAAAAAATAAATTTTTATTTTTAAGGCCTAGAGAGGCAGATCAAATTGTTATTTTAAATTACCCTTATTTTCAAACTCCCTAATGTAATTGAAAAAAAAGAACTTTTTTTAAAAACGATATTTTATTAAAATTTACTAAAGGAAAGCAAATAATTATTTTTAATTTTTAAGAACACATGAATAATTATATGTCAAAATAGAAATTTTTTTAACGAAAAGCTTTTAACAAACCAGCTGAAATGAACTGCTTAAATTTTCAAAGCTTTAATTCTTAGTTCAATAAATTAAATTTTCACGAAAAACGTTAATTTTTGACAGAATACGTGACTTCTTAACCAAATAGGTAAATTGAATTTCTAAAAAGATGGTTGAATTTTAGAACAAAAAATATTACTTTTTATCCAAAATAGTTGAATTTTCTAATTGAATTTCATTATTTTTTTGCAAATTAACTTCTCTGTTAGACTCTAACTGTTATTGATTCAAAATAAAATTTTTTTGGTTAAAATATCAACTATTACTTTTTTTCATAATTTATCATTTTAGTTCAAAGTTTATGTCTTGGGTGAAAAAACTAATGTGTTGAAGTTTCGTATATTCCTTGTTAAAACAATAATTTGTTTTGTTAAAAAATCGATTCTATGGCAGTGTTCTTCAGTTTATCAGGAAAGAATCAATATAGTTAATTCAATCTTAAACTATTTTGTTAAAATTGTTTTTCAGTTGAAAATGAATTTTTTTACATGAGAATGCAACTATTCCATTTTTGGTTATAAATTTATTGTTTTTTGTTGAAAATGTAAGTATTTGTTAACAACTCGAAAGTCATGAATGAATGATAAGTTTTCCATTGCTCTATCGGTTCTCTCAATTTTAGGATCATTTATTATTGCGCATGCGTCGCGACAAATAATAGATTGGTTGCATTTGGCGCGCTTATTAGAAATGATTCATTTGTTATCTTTTTTGTTTATAATTGTTCAAAATAAATAATAATTGTGAAGCACTTGAAGATATTAGAAAGTAATTTATATTTGTATTTTTAATAAAAAAAGGTATTTCTTTTTTAAAATTTGAAATCGATTATTATTTTTTAAGGAATAAAAACAAATAATTATTTTACTTTTCATTTTATAAGTCTATTTTGTGACCGAAGAATTAGTTTTTATAATTTTAGAATTATTATTTCTTGCAAAAAATTTGTTTGAGAATTTTATCATTTGAAATGCGCACCCCAACAGTTGCCAACTGAGTATTTCCATTAGGCCATATCATTTCAAAACGTCCGAACACTTGAGGGATAGCACTCGTGATTTATAATTTAAATCTCATTCAATGTACTTTTCGACAATCAATTAATGAATTTATTTTATTTTGTTTAATGGGACTTTCGTATTTTATTGTGGGTTGTGCGAATAAGCTGGGTTGATCAAAAGATTTTATATCCGCGAAGATAAATTAGATACATTTTAAGCAAGGCAAACATGTTCTAACATCCAAATTCAATTGTCGCATTTTTTAAATACTAAGCATTCCTCCGATTTTCAATAAAAGTGTGAATACAGAGTAAAAAAGTGTTTGCTTCGATAATTGTTGCGCAATATAATATTTTTGAATGTTTAGGTTAGTTGTTATTTTTCTTAAATTTCATTTAACGCAAAAATTATTCAATTAAACATTTTTTTATTGGACATACTCACTTTCATCAAAAAATGAATACTGCTTATTTTTTGGAAATGATTAAATTCTAGTATTTATTCAGTAAAATGAGTTGATTACATTTTGAGGTTAGAGATTGAGTCTAACAACCTTCCCGTTAAAATTCGCTTGAACAACATTAATTGAAATAGGTCAGTGGGTTACAATGAATTAATTTCTTCTGACAATTTTTTTTACTTCATCATTTATTAGGACCAGCTAAACAATCCACGCTTTAAATTTTTTTATTTATTTTTTAAGGATGTTTAACCTATGACAGTGAATATATTTTTAATTTTTCAAACATCATCTACGTTTATTAGAAAAAAAACAAGAACATTTTTTTATTGCAATGAATATTTTCTAACCTCAAATTTAAAGCATCTAGAAATATTTTCAAACTTGCATGATGCCTTATATGTAAGCGTTATTCTTAAATAAAACCAAAATTTAGTGAAACATTGCAAAACAAAATGTAACCTAGAATAAATAAATCCATGGCTATGAAAAATGAACATGTCAATACTAACGTCACCACGATTTAGAAAATGGTGTACCTTCTTGCACTCCACTTTTTCAACAAATTCGGTTATGTAAAACTTGAAAGCCTCTAAGATTTCGATTATTCACAAGTATAACTATGGGTTGTCGCAAAATATGATACAAGATCGATTTCACTCACTATGGACACATTACGAATACTGGTGGAAAAATCCTCACTTTTCCGAGCATTGAGATCTAAATTGTTATTTCCACTTAGCTTGTCAGAATAACGGATCTTTAATTCACCAAATACACTCAAAAGGTATTCACTGGCTATTTTTAATTTCACAATAAACACAATGTTTTAAATAAGATAATACACCCGACGGAATGTATATACTACAGGCAAAGTATATAATCTAGGCATTATATATAATCCAGGCATTATATATAATCCAGGCATTACATATAATCCAAGAATTACATATAATCCCTAGGCATTGTATATAAAATTCGTGCATATTACGCGAAGTATGTAATCAAATACTTATTACATACATTGCCCAGGCATTCTATATAATCCCCAGGCATTATATATTATTACTACACAAGATAGGTAAAGTATATAATTCTGACTTTGCATATAATGAGGCATTTAGCGTATTAACACTTATTGGTTCAAAACTTTGTGCAAGAATAGAGTCTTCCATTTTTGTAAAGGTTATTTAGAATCGTTAATATAAGGTGCAACAAGTTGAACTTCAACACTAGTGTTCACAATTAGCCATAAAGTTATTTTAAAGTTTTAAAGTTACTTATTTTTTTAATGTCACCCTCATAAGTCTTTTTTGAAGAGTCTGAATTAAACGTTATAAGTTAAAAATGTAGAATATACATGTTTGATAATTCTACTTTTTATTGATAATTAAATATTTGGATAAATCATTTAAATAATGTGTAGCAATTTTTGTCAATTTTTTCTTAGTATAGAGTTAAAAAGTTTCGTTTTTCTAAGTTTTTCTATGTATTGTCAACTTTTTAGTTAGAGCAAACTAATAATGATTTAAATTTAAGATAAATGATTGTTTGAGCAATTTATTATTATTTATCTGATTGTTCTTTCGAAATAATGCCGGAAAGTTGCAGTTTGTCTATAATTTTCCACTTTTTATTCTCTTTTAATCAATGTGAGGAAGTACGGAATGCAATTTAACAAACGTAATATTCTAAGCAACTTATTATTGTTTATAACTATCTTTTTCATTTATAATTAAAATTTTTTTTATTGTTAACTTTTTGTCCACTTTTCATATTCGCATTAATCATTACGTCACTCTGAGCACAAAATGGACTATAAGTCGAATATTTTAGAAAAAGCCACAACTTTCTAGCATTATTCAAAATCAATATTATTAAAAATAATGCTACATTTTTAAACAATTATTTTTATCTACTTGATTTGATTATCAGCTCACTCTAATTAAAATGTTAAAAATAAGATGAATTTTTCGGAAAACCGCGACTTTCGAATTATATTTAAAGTGAACATTCTTAAGAAAAATAATTAATTGCTTCAATAAGATACAACCCCCTAATTATCAATGGAATGTAATATTGTATGTATTATAGACAATTATTTTTGTAACGCAACAAAATCATAATTAGCGCCAAAAACTCGTAAAACCCAATTTTCACTTATGGAATTTTTTGGGACCCTATAAAACAGACTTCTGAGGCTGATATTCCAAACTGAAGTTTTGATTCATATTCAAAAAAACTAAAAACAGAAGAAAAAAATTTCAAATGCATTTTTAATTATGTCTCGAAAGTGAAGAGAGTTGCCATGTTTATAGTTAAAGGGTTTTTAGGGCACATGGTAAACTATCTTTCCCCAAAATTTGAAAGAAAAAAAAACGTCGATTTTTTCAAAAACTAAATTTAGGCTTTTGTTTTAAAAAATTCTGATAATTGATTAATATACCCCTACAGCAAATACTTTTTTTTAATTCGTATTACAAAGGAGAAAAAATAAATCTTTATACTCGTATCTTAGAAATTCAGAAGAATCGTGAAAGTTCAAAAATGGCATAAATATCTTAAATGTAAAATATTTATTATACAATGTGACTGGTCTCTTCTGGGCATTATACATAATTTTTAGGAA
>NC_046663.1:32514525-32523134 GCF_010883055.1 Belonocnema kinseyi | reverse complement strand
GATTATATACTTTACCTGCAACATATACAATTTTTTGTTATCCCTGAGGTGTTCGGACATTTTGAAATGACGACGCAAGTGAAAATAATCAAGCTGTTGACATACCGCATGCGCAATACTAAAAGCTCCCAAAATTGGGAAAACTGTGCTACTGTCTACTTATGGTAGACCATGAGAGACAGAGTTCATAGAAAAGAAAATACAATATTATGCGTAGGAAATGAACTATTGCTGTTGTGAGCCGGATCCGAAACCTCTAGAATTATCCAAATAATATTGAGGATTAGGAATATCATTTCACATCCCTGAAGTGTTTTTTGGATAATGTCTTTAAGTCCCCCTAGGGATGCTCTTAAGGTGTATAGTTGCAATACGAAAGAGGTTCTGAGAACTTTCTATGTCTTTAAGAAGTGTTTAGGACATCTTTAGAACATTACACGTCTATTGGGATTTTTGTGGGTCTGTACCCACTAGGTCATCATTTTAAAATAACCCCACTTAATTATTATCGGAAGCATCTTTTTGCACTACACCTTCTTTACGGGATTTCTCTCTTCTTCGATATCCAGCTGGTGTTATGGAATGATCTTTCTTATGCAAAGGAAGAGGTCGATTCTCTGGTGAAAAATGATCTTGAGGTTTATGATAAGAAAGACCTTTAGGATAATGAATTTGAAACAGTTTGACAGCATCATTGTCGCTTAGATATTTTCTGTCATGTAGTTGCTGATTATTCTGGCAAAGTTTTTGTTGAATAAGTTTACTATGATCTCTGAAAGGTAGTGCATAAGTATATTTAGCTTCATCCAATGCAGTGTTTAGTTTATTCTCCTGACAAGCATGTTCTGGAAGTCGATTCTTTCGAGTAGATTGATCATGCTGATCCGAAACGTCCTTCTGCATTTCGCCTTTTCGATTGTTATTTCTTCTCAAATATCCAGATGGTGATATCGAATCATCTATGTCGTGCAAATTTGGAAATAGATTAATATTCACAGAAGTAAAAGGTGGAGGTAGAGGATTAGGAAGACCTTGCGGATAGTGACTTTGAAAATGTTTGAAAGCATCCCTCTCTTTTTTTTCTATTCTATCATCTATTTGTTGATTATCCTGACGAACACCTTCTTGAGTAAGCTTACCATGCTCTATAAATGTTACTGCATGACGCTTTTTAGCTTCGCCCATTCTGGCTGTCATTCCTCTTGCTTCTGTAAAAAAATTCTAATATATACCAAAATCATTATATGTCATCTAAATGATCCAGAATGGCCTAATCAAAGTCCTTATAACATTAGATAACATTGGATGTCATAACATTATGTTGGCTTCCTTCGCGGACTTTTAACTAAAAAGGATTTCTCTTTAACTAAATTGTTGAATTTTTAATCAAATGGTTGAACATTCAACGAAGTTGTTAAATTTTCAATGAAATTGAAGACGAATTTCTACCCGTCTAGTTGGTCGTTTAAAAAATAAAATTAGTTTACTAGAAGATAGTTAAACCTATAACTAAAAAAGAAAAATGTCCAGCCACATAGTTCAATTTCCAACTCAAAAAGATAAATTTTCTATTAAAAATGTTATTTTCGGACCGAATCAATTTCAAATCAGGCAGGTTCTCCACTTTAAGTCGCAAAATCTCTCGGCGACAAAATATATTGTTTTTTAGAAGCAATTCGCTCAAACGCATTTTCTCGATTTGTGATAAACAAATTTCACGACAGAGTTGTTTATCATTAAAATTTAGTATTGGAATTTCACCCATTATTGTGAATTTCGATTTGCATAGATATTAAATTATCACCGCGTGATGAAATATGAACAAAAACATTTTTAATTTCAATTGTTCATTCCTAAAAAATGAAAAAGGTGAAGGACGAGAAACATACGGTAAATTTCGGTGAAAAGGGACAAACTCCAACTTTCATTTCAAAAAGTGTTTTATTTCTGGTCTGTGCCTTCGGCCTGATCATTGAGACTACCCTCCTCCTTTCACTGCGATTTGGACGTGTGTTACTCTCTCTTTCGCCCTTATAAGCTAGTCTTTCCCTCTTTATCATTCCCTTACCACCCCACCCCCTTTATCTTTAGGTCACTATCCCACTGTGGCGGCTAGTCCCGCGTTTTGGCGAGCCTCAGTGCGCTTTCTTTTCCCAAAGCGACTGGATGTGTGTTAAACGGTGTATACCGTTCGATAGTGAATATTATTTGTGTTAAATGAGAGATTTTCGATATTCCTGGTTGCTCTTCTCTTTTTCGCCCAAGGTAAGTCCTTTCTTGTTCATATATTTTTTTTTTTTTTAGATTAAAATTTTCTCTTGAACAGTTCGTCATATGCATATCATTAAAATGTATAGTAGCGTTCGTCCTTTGGCTACCTATGTCGGCGCATTCATCTTTGGACATTAGACTATTTCTTGGTGCTCGCCCTTAGGCAGCCTATGGTTTGCTTTGGACGATTCCTCTTGTGCAACTGTCCACGCTTAATTAAAGTGTGAAGTAGTGTTCGCCCTTCGGCAACCTATATCAATGTATTTGTCTTTGGAAATTAGACTACACGTCTCATAGCTCATTCAATACAGCTAAACCTAAGTGCTCGTCCTTTGGCAGCCTATAAAATTTGTTTTCTTTGCCTTGGATCAGTCGTTCATTCGCACAAAGCAGAAGGTCTTGAAGATTCGCACGCATCAACCGCTTTTCATTGTTTATTTATAGATAGATCATCCTACTACCAATTTGGGGGATTTATACCTGCGTGAGGCGGCCGAAGAAGCACATACTTTAACATTAGAAAGGATTAAATCTCTTGCAGCCCAAAACTTACCTGCAGACTGGAAAATGTGGAAAGTTCGCGAGATACCAAAAGAAGAGTTGATAACAAAAAATCCAGATTCTCGTTTGCTTTGCGAAATTTGCTACGCGCTTCCTACTGTGGGCATCATGAATGCCTGTTTTCCTCACGCAAAAGAAGTAAGTGGTCATGATTTTAGGAAAATGAAAGTAGCCATGCTAGACTAGATGTTTTGCAGAGCACTGATTATCAATCCTCCTTTTTTGGTGCAAAAATTAAGTTGCGTTACACCTCAAGGTGAATGAATTTTGAATTCAATTGAAAATATGCGTCCTCTCGTAATTTCAAGATCAGCAGCCTCAAATGAATTAACTCGTAATTCTCAGAATTATCCTTTCCCATCAGACTCCCCTGTCATAGGAAGAAATTCTAATAATTCAAGAAAAAGAAAATCTTTAAATTCTATTTCGGAAGGAGAACCTTCAGACAAAAGTTCCAGATTATCCCAGTTAGAAAAGAGGTCGCATCGTTTAGAAGATTTACTGACAAAAGTATTAGAAAGAATCGCTCCCAGTGTAGAGGGCTATGAAGATAGATCTTTCTCAGAATACTCCGACGTGGAGAATTTTTCTTCTTGCTCTGATTATGAAATATCCTCTCCTCCGCCCAAAGAAAGTGCTCCATGGAAAGCTCCTAGTTTTCGAGTGCTAGATTCGCTTTTGCCCCACACTAATAAAGAAGAGGTTATAGACTTCTCGCCTGCAGCCAAAGAACTAGAGCCAACAGTCCCGAAGTCAGTTCTCAATTAAACGGCTTAGCATCACACACCCATCATTCGGATCTATTGGGTAAATTCGATCTTACTCTCGGTAAACTCACTCATGGTTTGCTCCTTCAAAGGAAAGAATTTCAATCCGCCATTGTGTCCTTGGTACAGAAGTATCCAACTATAAGTGAGGATGTGAAAAAGACTCTCCTTGAAAATGAATCTCCTTTTCGAGTAATCTCAGATTATGTTCTTCAGTACACATGCGGCAGATGAGCTGACATAATTGATATGAGAAGAAAGGCCTTTATACCAAAAAACAACTACATGGCTTCTCTCCTTGCTACTGTACCACCCTCAGAAAAACATCTTTTCGATGAAAATAAATTGAGTGCATTATTCAAAGAACATGGTGGGTTCTATAATTTTTTTCGAAACTCAAAACCATCAGGGTCTGGGAAACCCCAAACTTTTGGAGGAGACAGAGCATTAAGGGGAAGTAGTAGTGAAAAACCATCTACGCGGCCCTCATCGAATCGAGAAGGTTTCCATCAAAAAGCTTCTTTCAGTTCAGATAAAAAAAAGCAAATCGAGGAGGGTATAGGACATCACAGAAGTCCCGAAATATTCCTAGATCATCAAGCACTGGTAGAGGACGAGATTCAAAAAATCTATGACTCGCAGAATCGCAGAGAATTTCAAGGGGGGCAATTGAGGCACTTCACCAAAAGATGGGTCAGTCTTGGGGCTCCAGAATCGATCATCAGTGTTCTAAAATGATATTCCATTCCTTTCAAAAAGAAACCATCGACAATTCCAGTTTCAGACAGTCTTTGTGCCCGACTAGAAACGAGACCATCGACCGAGGTGGACAGGGAACTGACAGAGTTCATTAAGTCGGGAGTTCTAGAGAGGAAGAACGTTCCATCCGGATTCCTCTCCACAGTTTTCTTACTCCAAAAATCTGATGGTTCCCTCAGTCCGGTTTTCAATCTCAAGCGCTTAAACGAGTATCTGAGACCAGGAAAATTTCGATTAATAACCCACTCGAAAGTTCCGGGTTTCCTTCAGAGGAAAGACTTCTTAGCAAAGATAGATATATCGCAAGCTTACTTACATGTCCATATAAAAGAGTCTCACAGGCGATATCTAGCTATGTACTACCGGAAGAAAATATACTGCTGGACGGCGTTGCCTTTCGGCCTCTCTAGCGCTCCTCTAGCCTTTTCAAGAATATCGAATTGGTTAGCAGGTCAACTGAGAAAAAGAGGGGTGAGAGTTATGGTCTACTTAGACGACTTCCTTTTGGCGAACCAAGACAAGCACCTCTTGATTCAACAACTAAAGGAAATAGTAAATTTTCTCACCTTCTTGGGATGGAAAATAAATGTTCCAAAATCAATCCTAGTGCCTAGTCGAAAGTTAGAATATCTGGGCATCATGTGGAATCCTTGGACAGACCTGAAATTTTTATCCGAGAAGAAGACGAAAAGATTAAAGCTAACCCTAAACAAAATAATGAGTCAGCAAAAATGGAGCTGGCAGCAAGCGAAGTCTCTCCTAGGAACCTTGGAATTCGCTTCCTTTGTAGTTCCTCTAGGAAGAGTATTTTGCAGGAACTTGCAGCGAGCAGCATGCTTGCTCCCGAAAGATTTCCTAAATTAGAGCTTTGTTCTCTCTCATCAAGTGAAGTCTGACATGAAGTAGTGGATACAAAATTCATCAGAATATTCGCGAATATTTCCAAACATGCCCATCATTCACTTGGTAACGGACGCTTCCAACGAGGGCTGGGGAGCACAATTAGGGGACAAATTAATGAAAGGCCTTTGGAGTTTAAAACAAAAAGGCTGGCACATCAACAAGAAGGAGATGTGGGCAGTATATATCGCTTTTCTCAAAAACGCCCGCTCGTTACAAGGAAAAACCTTGGGTCTTCAGTCAGACAACAAGACGGTTTTGGCTTACATACGACGTCAAGGGGGAACGAAGTATCTACCCCTTTTACAAATGGTAAAGAAGTTGCTGATGCTGATGTCACGCTTAGATCTCCATGTAGAGGCTCACTTCATTCCGGGAATTTACAATGCTGTGGCCGACCGATTGTCGAGAGGAAATTCGTTACCCGATTGGCATTTATCGAAGGAGGTGACGGACCGAATTTTCGAGATGTGGGGACTTCTGCAAATAGATTTAATGGCGACTGCTCGCTCAGCAGTAGTCCCGACCTATACATCTCAAACCATGGACCAGAGTTCAGCATTCGTAAACGCTTTCAGTCGGACTTGGGAGTACAAATTGGCTTGGATATTTCCTCCCCCATCTCTAATACCGAGAGTGCTTCAACATCTCAATCTATCTCGAGGAGTGTACATATTGATTCTCCCAAAATGGGAGAAAGTATTTTGGAGAGCGGACCTCAAACGTCGATCATTATGTCCCCCTTGGAACATTCACAACCTTTATCGGAATCTTGTGGACCTTCAAACCAATGTCCCTCCTCCGAGAGTTCTAGACCTACATTTGGAGGCATGGAAAGTACGGGGTGGATTACCCATACAAAAGGATGGCATGAAGAGGAAGTAACTTTGTTGGAATCATCATGGCGAGAGTCAACGCGGAAAACCTACACCGCACCATGGAAATCTTGGGTAGCATGGTCTACGTCGCAAGGTTTTTCATTAAATAATCCATCTCCGCAGAAAGTAGCACAGTACTTGGGCTACTTACACAGGGAGAAAAAATTGGCCTACAACACAATCTTGGTTTATAAGTCGGTTGTTGCAGCGTTTGAAGCAACGGATGCAACGGATGAAGCAAAAATCTGTGAACGTTAAAAGCCATTTTCAAGTTTCAAGACACGTAGCTTTATCACTGCTGTTAGCTTCGAGTAGAAGAATTCATGACCTCACACTTTTGCGAATTAATTCGGAAACTTACGAAGACAAGGGAGATTCAATCGTCCTTTGGCCCATTTTCGGCTCGAAAACCGACAGTGTCACACATAGGCAGTCCGGTTGGGGGCTCTCTAAAAATAGAGAACAAAAAATGGATCCAACTTGGTGGCTGCGGCTCTTAATCAAGATTACTAAATCGCAAAGGAGTGCAAGAATGGGATTGGATAGTCTGTTCATCACCATTAGAGGAATTGTGGCTGCAGCTTCACGTACTGTAATTGCAGGCTAGATTCGGACGGCTTTAGAGGAGGCAGGTATCAAAACATCTGCGGGAAGCATTCGATCAGCAGTGGCATCATCTCGTCTCAAGGCTGGTCTTCCCATAGACGAAATATTACAGAAAGGAAATTGGAAATCAACTGATACCGTCTTCAAACATTATTTTAAAGATATTCAGAGACCAACTGATCGGTCAGGTATATTAGATCAAAATTTCAAGCCACTTTGATTTCTGTTTGTTCTGCCAAAATGGCTGTACTGTTTAACTTTCTCAAATTATTTTCTTCTGTTTACAAAGTACCGAACGTTATTTATTTAAGATATAGCTGTATTGTTGTATTATCGTATTACTGAATGGGTATCTTTAACCTATATATGAATATATCGTTCTTCGTAATACCAATTTTGCAAATAAAATTCTTCTTCCAATACTTATGTTATCATTCTGCCTAACAAGCAAATAATGTGCTCTAGAGTATTAATTCTCAATGTCACAGTGCACTAATCCCACAGTGCCGTCAGAGTACAAACACTTCTTAATGGTCAGGTCTTGCCAAAGGCCTGACCAGTTTAAATCCTTGCCGGCTCGCCAAAACGTGGGACTAGCCGCCACAGTGGCAGAGGGACCTAAAGATAAAGAGGGTGGGGTGGTAAGGGAATGATAAAGCGGGAAAGACTAGTTTATAAGGGTGAAAGAGAGAGTAACGCACGTCCAAATCGCGGTGGAAGGGGAAGGGTAGTCTCAACGGTCAGGCCTTTGGCAAGACCGAAATAACCGTTTTTTACCCTTTGGGGGAAAAACGTTATTATTACAATTTTTAGTTCATATAAAAAATATTTTATAACTAATATGCAGGCAAAGGAAGTTTTATGGTCAAGATATATTTTTTTCATAAATATGGATTTTTTTATTTTTCTCGAAAATGGTAAAAGATATCATAAATAAGTAATGAAATTTTTTCAGAACTTTTTAAGTGTGCAAAATATTTTCTTAGCATCTTCGAGAGATTCTGCGAATGCAAGCGTAGAATCTGCCTGACTTGGAATGGATTCGATCCTTAATTTTTAGTTCACAAAATTAATTTTAAACCAAAGTTTCAACCATAAATGTATGAAAAAAAATTTACTTTCAACAAAATGGTTGAAATTTTCGCCAAAATAATGAAATTTTTATTACAGAAATAAACTTTCAATGAAATAGTTACAATTATCTCGAAAATCTTAAATTTTATATTAAATCGATTAATTTTCAAAAAAATAATAAAATTTGTAATCTGAAAGTATAAATTTTCAATAAGATTATTAATAAAAAGCAAGACTTTAAAAAAATTAATTTTTAAGTAAAATCCTTTGGGATGTGACAGCTTATTCAAAACAGAAAGTGCACGCGAATAAGCAGTATGGCGAGCTCATGACGAGCAGCAGTGGGTTGTCAGGGCCATTAGCCAACTGAACCCGTCAGAACTGATAGGAATATTCGCGCGATCGAATGAGCTTGGATTTGACCTTGACTACAGCGCTATCTGACACGAGAATATATATCGCGAAGTAGTATCGTAAAAGTTATCACAGCAATGTGTTGGCGAGAAACAGAAGAACCAGAAGCATTATCACCTGTTTGAGGAATAATCTGAGCCTTGGGAAGAAAACCGTGACTTATTGTATCTACCTCATGATTTTGGATTGACCTCGAAGACGAAGCACCTGGATAAAAAAATACATATACGAATGTATAAAAACAAATACAAATATCTAGAATATTAAGAATGCTCATACCTTCTGTATATGGGTTTATTTTTCGCCGCTGTGATCCACCAGTTACAAGGTGTTGAATCTGGTTATTTGGGATCATTGTTGCAGACGAAGCACCTTGATA
>NC_046663.1:32494751-32514425 GCF_010883055.1 Belonocnema kinseyi | reverse complement strand
AATTTATAAAAAACTCATCATTTCTTGCCTAAATGAACTTATAGATTTTTACCTCCTACGCCTAGTCGGAGAGAAGTATCTGGATCGCCAGGGTGATATTCGTGCAAATGAAGCTTCTGGTGCTCTATTGAAGGAGGATTAGTTGAAGGAGCCGAAGGAGTGGTGAGTCTAGAGGTCGCAAGTACATCCAATCTGTCATTTTCTCCCTTAGAAGACATGGTGGAGACTTTTTTTAACATGCATGGTACTTCTTCTGCGAAATGACAAATATTGGTAAAATAGAAATAGATAAATGCAAAATTCATCATAACAGAAGCAGATGATCTAGATGTTGACTGACAAACAACATTACAGAAAAAACGGAAATGAACTTTACATCGATTTCCGACGAAAGATTCTCTACAACAGAAAATAACTTAAAAGGATAAACTTTACGTTGGCTAAACAAAACTTTATTTCTCTACAAAATTTTCTGCAACAAATTTTATTTTTAGTTTTTCTGTGATACGAAAGAAAGAGCAAGAATTAAAGAAGTAGGAAGAGCAAGCTTCGATGTCAATCTAGCGTTTCATTAGTTTCTTTTTTTCGAAGGCTGTCAGCAACAAATAAAACCCTGGGCTGACATCAAAGCTTGTTCTTTCTTCCTTTTTTCACATCAAGCTATTTAAAAATTATTGAAATTTGCCTAAACTCCTGGTATGTTTTGGTTGGTTCGGAAAATTTTCAATCCACCTTCGTATACAAATTATTAAAAATTGATTATGATCATGACTCACCAATTTTGTTATAGAAAAGTACAAAGATGAGCACAAGAGCACCGAAGAATAGTCTCATTTTGTTTCAAAGTATGTTAAACTAACTGGTTTAGAATTTCGTAAGAGCAAACTTGTGATTTTTGAGGAATCCGCTTGCTAATTTACACGTGTGTAGATAACGGAGAGCAAATTGGGTAGAGCTATTCAAACTTGTTGACATTATATTTATTTTCCTTGACAATTTTTTTAATCGTCAAAGCCAATGATATGGTACCCAGGTGCTCATTTCTATATAAATACGTTTTAGTTTGCGGTTCAATGCGTAATTAAAATAGCTACACTGCTAGAAAATTGTGTAGGAATTTTCAGAGACGCGTCACTAAAGCTTCATGCAAAAACCGTTTCTGAATTTTCCTAAACTGTAACAAAAATTTCAGCAAAGGTCAGTGTGTAAAACTGCAGTCACATCTTTTAGAAAATTCTTTTAGAGTTTTGTAACTATTAGTTATTGTAACTTATGATTTTAAAAGGTAAAAAAATTTTCGGTTAATTTTTTTTAATAAAAATCATGTGGTCTATATTTGTTCTGAGATTATAAACAGTAAGAAAATACGAGTGAAGTTAGTAAAAAAGCCTATATTTTATGATAAGATTTTTCTTACATTTCATTCATTGAGTATATTATAAAACATAGTTATTTACCTATAAACTTTACTCGTATAGTCTAACTATAATTTTTTTAAAGACAAATATATACTGCAAATTTATATTAAAATTAATTAACCAAACAATATTGTCCCTATATATAACATGTTTGGAAGTATTTAATCACAACATTTATAAACAAAATGATATTCTATTTACTTACATCATATTCGTGTGTAATTTTTTCTTAAACAAATGAAATTTTCAATTATAAAATATAAATTTTCAGCAAAAGAATTTGTAGCAAAATAGCTAAACCTTCAACTAAAGAAATTAATTTTCAAATATTTCAACCAAAATTTAAAGAAATGAATCCTTAAACAGATAGAAGATTAACTTTCAAGCAAGCAGTAACATTTTGATCCAAGTAGGATGAAATTTCTACTAAAACTGATGTATATGAATTTGAAACTTGTGTAATTAATTTAAAACAAAAACTAATAGTGGTACCTAAAAATAGAAACACCCATGTATTCCTCTCCAGTAACCTCGATACGGTTTATTTTTACTTTTTTTTGTTTAAATAATTTTTTTAACAATGAATTTAGTTTCAACAGTTTTGCAGTTGTTATTAAAAATAATTATCAAACTGAAAAACTAACAAAACCATTGCATTTATCTCTGAAATACCTCGATGCGCTTTTTTTTGTTTTCTTTTTTAACCATTTTTTTACAATTACGGAATTTGTTATTTAGCGTGCATTTCCTGATTGTCTGTCGTTACGAATTTCAATTTTCTGTAACTGATTAAAAAAAAACCTTATAGTCATAAGAAAAAAATTATAACAACGCTAGATTGGCCTCCAAAGAACCTTGATGCAGCTTTTATAGTTGAAACCATTTTTTAAACAATCACATTACTTTTTATAGTTCTGCAATTTTTATAAACAAAATAATTTTCGGATTAAAAAATAAACAAAACCATTGTATTCCTCTTTTAAAACTTGTTATATGTGTCTTTTTGTTGTTTTTTAAAAACTATTTTTTCAACAATTACATCATTTGTTGTTTATCCCAAATTTGCTGATTGCCTGTAGACATAGATTTGAACCTTGTGCCCTTAGTTTTTGTTTATTTTTTTAATCCGACAATTATTTTGTTTATAATAATTTCAGAACTGTGCAAAATAATTTTAATGTTTTAAAAATACTTAAACAACAAAAAACAAAAAACTTCATCGAGATTTTTCGGAGAAGAATTAAATTTATTAAGCTAGGTTCAAATCCATATTTACATGCAATCAGCGAATGTGCGCTAAATAACAAATTCCCTAATTGTTAAAAAAATGGTTTCAAAAAAACTGCATCGAGATATTTTCGAGCGGAATGCAATGGTTTTGTTTATTTTTGAATCCGAAAATTATTTTGTTTATGAAAATTGCAGAACTATAAAAAGTAATGTAGTTGTTTAAACAAAAAAAACTAAACCAGATAGAGATTTTTCGAAGAGAAATCTAGGGGTGTTTTTATTTTTTTGATACGCCTATCAGTTTTTTAGAAATCAGTTATCTAAGTTTCAAATTCATATTTGTGGAAAACTGCAAGGTCGTGAATTTTTAACCCAAAAAGACGATGTTTCAACGAAAAGTTAAATTTTTAAGAAACATGAAAAGATTTTTTAACTACAATTCTTGAATTTAAAATCAATTGGTTGCATTTTTCTTTAAAAAGGTGGAATTTCTAATAAAATAAGTAAATTAAAAAAAAAGACAATTTTTTTGGAAAATAGTTGAGTTTTCGACCGTAAAAGATTTTAGTTTGACTTCCTAGCATCAAGAAATGAGTTTAAAAAAAGAAGTCAATTTTCTACGAAAATAATTCAATTAAAAACTAAAAAAGACAAATTTTCAACCAAAGAGAAATGATTGAATTTTCAAACAAATAATAACATTTATAACTGAAAAGGTAATCTTGAGGAGGAACCAACTGCAAAAAGAAAAATACGAGGCAAACAAATTACCATTAAAAATATTATATCAGGGTTTTCTCAAAACTTTATTGTTAATTTTCGCTAATTTCCCACGGAGCAATTCTTCATTTTCCCTGGCCCTATTAATATTGAGACCAAAATCTTCAACTTGTAACATTTTTAACCTAACATCGTTCAGAAACGAAAGAAAAAAATTTAAAATAAATATTGAACAAAGTAAAAATGCATTTTACTTGATAGTTTAAGCTTATGGAAATTTGTTCTTTAAATCCCTGACTTTTCCCGAACTAGTAAAATTCCCTGAAAAAAATTGTTATGCTGGCGAAATGTTTGCTGAAATAGTTAACTGTGTTCTCTAAAAGAAGACACAATTTTTTTTAATGGATTCAGCCCCTCACTTTAGACGAAATCAAATTGTCTTTAATATGGCTGTATTTCCAAAAGAGTCCTAGAGTTTAAAAACCAAATAATCTTGCATAACTTAAAAACTCGAAAGTTAGACAGTTTCGAAAATCCCAAAATTTCGAATAAATTTTTCGAAAGAGTTCTAGGAGTTCTGATCAGAGATCTTGTAGTCCCTTGAATAGTTTCACAAAAGCATTTCATACAATTTTTCGATATACTTAAAATCCAAAAACCTGCAACATTTTATACATACCCAAAATTGTTGGAATTCAAAATTTGAGAGTTCCAGGAGTTCTGTTTGGAGATCTATTCGCCTGGGGTAAGGTAGAAATCTGGTCACGTGACCCACTCGTAACATGGCCTGAACTGAAGCTCCAAGAACCTACAACAGATTAAATATACCCACAAATTTTGAAATTAAAAAATTTGATAGTTCCAGGAGTGCTGATCAGAGTTCTGATAGCCCCTAAATAGTTCTACAAAAAAGTCTACCAACATTTTTCGATAAACTCAGAATCCAAAAAACCTACAACGCTACACGTGGCTGAAAATTTTTAAATTAAAAATGTTGAGAGTTCCAAAAGATCTGATCAGAGTTCTGGAGGTCCTCGGAATATTTCTAACAAAAAAGTATAATGGAATTTTTCGCTAACCCAAGAATCCAAAAACCCACAACACTTTTAAATACTCCAACAAATTTTTTAATTCAAAATCTTGAGAGTTACAAAAGTTCTGATCAAAGTTCTGGAAGCCAATAAAATAATTCTGCAAAAAAAGAACTATTTACTATTATTATTATTTGTGGAACTATTAAGCGGGCTACCACAGCTCCAATCAGGACTCCTGGAACTCTTAAAATTTGGAATTTTAAAATGTTTGGGTATGTTTAATGTCCTATAGGTTTTGTATTTTAAGTACATCAAAAACTGTTATTCTAATTTTTTATAGAACTATTCCAGAGCTAACAGTACTCTAATTAGAAATTCTGAAACTGTTTCGAAAATTTTATCTGAAATTTTGGGATTGTCAAAATTGTATAACTCTTTGCTTTCAAGTTTTTCGAAATCATTGTGTTATAGTACTCTAGAACTCTTTTGGAACTACAGGGAGATTAGGAATAAGTTGTTTTTTTAGAGTGGGACTGGCTCAATTTTTTGAAAATATTTTTTGGGTCTAATTTTTGGGGACTACCCAGAGCTATTTAACCAGAACTTTAATTTTTTGCAGCATTATCGTATCTTCCTATTCTTTTCATATATTTTTTAACGTATCGCAAACAGAATCCGAAAAGAAAGTTACAATATCTAAATCTTTAAACAGGAATCAACATTGTAAAATAATATCTAATATTTTTGATTTTTGCTCTAAATCTGAATTTATAATAATATCAATTAATTCAAAAATTTTATAATCTACTTTCATTATTATCACTGCACTAATTGCAGTTATGATAGTTGAAGTTTGCTTACCAAAAGTTAACTTTTTTGAATAATTAGAATACAAAGTTGAATTTTCTTAATCTATTTTCAGTTAAGACTTAATTTTCAACGAAAAAAATAAAAGTTTTCAACACAACAGATAAATGCATATAAAACAATAATTATTAATTTCTAAACAAAGAGTTTCAGTTTCAAACAAGTGTGTGACATTTTTACTGTTGAAAATTCAGCCAAAAAGACACCTTTTTGACCTAAATAAAGTAAAATAAAAGTAAAAAGTTTAATATTAGGCAAGGGAAATTAATAAATTATTAGGAAAACTGAATTTCGATAAAAAGGCACAAATTAATTTTAAACTAACCAGTTACTTAGAACCAAACTGTTGCAGTTTTAAATATGGACTTTCAATAAATTGTTCGAATTTTCAAAGAAAAATATTAATTTTCACTCCGAGAAATCGTATTTTCAACTGAATTGATGAATCTTTGAACAAGAAGGATTTTTTGAGAAAATAGTTTAATTTTCAAAAAAAAACTGTTTTATCAAAAAGAATTAATTCCTCGTAGAGAAAGACGAATCTTGAAGAAAGCAATTATGTTTCCAAAAAGAAAGATAAATTTTTGATAATGTAGTCAAATTATCAACTAATAGTTTATTTTTAACCAAATAGTTAAATTCTATACAAAAAATATCATTTTTCGGCTCAAAATGAAAAATAGGTCAAACTAAATCAATTAATATAAATTACTTTTCTACGAAAAATACAAAGTTTGTATAAAATACATGAATTTTTAAATGACCTATTAAATTTCGAACAAAGAAAGATTATTTATATTTTTAAAAAAATGGTAGAATATTTAAACAATAAAATGTGAATTTAATAGATTAGTTCGAATTTCAATTAGGTAGTTAAAATTTCAAACAAAAAAAATTATTCCTAATGAACAGTTTATTTGTCGATTTTTTAATAATAAAAAATTAAGTTTTAGCAAAACATAGTGATAATTCATAACTTTTTGTTAATTTTCCTTGAAATCTGTCGAGACTACCCTGAGATACCCAGGTTTTTTATACTTCATAATTGCATCATAGTATGAGGCCCAACGCGTTGTTAAGGAAACTATATGTATGACAAACAATATATTTTAGACGCTTATGTTTGGAAGACTACTTTTAGTTAATTACAGGGTCTTATTAGGCACATTTTTTCAATAATATCGTACCTGCCAATTATTTTCATTTTCCTTTATTTTTATTTATATGAATTTTCGGCGAAAAAGGATATCTTTTAACCAAAAATTGAATAGTTTAATTTTTAGTTAAGACGAATAAGTTGAAACAAAAAGTAAAAAAGAAATTTGAACCAACAAATAAAGAATAACAATTTCTAACTAAAAGTAGTAAGTGGTCCGTGGAAAATATAGTAGTTGGCATTTTAATCAACTGAAGATGAATAATTAGGAAAGTAGTTAAATCTATTCACAGATTATGATTTTTTCACCAAACAGATGGATTTTCAAACAAAAGAGACTAATTTTTAACAAATTGGTATTCCCGCCACATATTTTTACAAGCCTTTTAAAATTGTAGGTGAAATTATCGACAACTGTAAATTCGTGATTGTGAATACTCTTTTGTTAAAGCTCTTTTCTATATTCCACTCTATTATATTAAATGTATATTATATTAATATATATGTGTGTTGATCTTAAAATGCTTATTTAGATATTGCAAAATAATGTACAAATTTTATGAAAATTTTGTTTGAAAAAATTTTAATGTAGCTTATACCGTTTTCCCAAATAGTTATTATTTAAATTTGAATTTATATTTATCACAAGAGCTTATAACAGATTTTTAGATATTTTTTGGTTGAGAAACTTTGTCTTTTCCTTTTTACGTCTCTGTTGTCGTTTAGCTAAAAATTGAATGGTTTTTTATTCTTATTTTTTACGAATTCAAGAAAAACTACGGTTCCCTTCAAAAAATTATTTATGCCAAATTTGTGGCTCTGTATCGAAATAGTAACTTCTTTCCACTCATTCTGTTCGTAGCTTATGTCGTTTCAGAAAAAAATTTAATTTATTTTAAAATGTTTTTTAAGAATAAAATAAAAACAATGCGTCCTATCAAAAAGTGAACAATAAAAATTGGTAGATCTTTTTCAATTGCACAATTTTTTCAAATTAAAATTTGTCGTATCATGCATAGCTTTACCACAAAAAAATGTTTTTTATTTTGTATCATTTTTTATGCCATCAAAATTTGAATTTTCGATTTTCAAAAAAATTCAAAAAGTTGTAAATATAATCTTGTAGGGCATGCAATCAGTCTTCTCTGATAGAAAATTTATTATTTAAATTCAATATTTAACTATTCCACTCAGAATACCATTACTTAATTTGAAAACTCTTCTTTTTCACACCAATGTTAGCTTTTATATTCGAAAATGTAACTGGTTATTTAGAAATCTGTTGCTGCTAAACATTAGGCTATTTCGTTAAAAATTCGATTCTTTGGTTGAAGATTCTTAATTTCAGTTGAAATATTATCTTGAATCAAACTTTTAACTATTTTGGTGAAAAAGTGTTTTTGTGTGTGTGTGTGTGTAGATTTACTTGAATTTTTTTACATGAGAATTTAAACGTTCCATTTTAGGTTTCAATTTTCCTATTCTTTTTAGAAATATTAGTATTCTTTGAACATTTTGAATCCCCCGAAATAGATCATTTTGATCTGAATTTTATAAACTTTCTATTGTTCTATTATGAGAGACACAGTTGATGGAAAATAAAATACAATAAATACAATTTCATCAGTACAAAATTTATTTATATTAAAAAGTTTAACAGAATGAAACATAATTTGGAAAAACACACATCTTTCAATTCTAGAAGCTTTACATTTTTATGTTGTTGTTGTTGAAATATTAGTGTCGTGAGCCGGATCCTAAACCTCCGGAATTTTCTAACACAATATTGTAGATTAGTAATACCAATAATATCATAACTTTGATGAAGTAATTTAAGATTGTAGCTGCTTATATAATCATAAAATAACCTGAACTGATAATCGAAAACATCTTTCCACACCAGAACTTTTCTAGAGTGTTTGTTTCTTTCTCTTCTGATATCCACCTTTTGTTACCGAATCATCTGTTTCTTGCAAAGCAAGAGGTCGATTCTCTAGTGAAGTATAATCTTGAGATTCAGGATTAGGAACACCTTCAGGATAATGAATGTGAAACAGTTTCAAAGCATCGTTGATGCTATAATCTTTTTTGTCATATGGTTGCTGATTATCCTGGTGAAGTCTTTGTTTAATAAGTTTACTATGTTCTCTGAAAGATAGTGCATGAACATATTTAGCTTCTGCAAATGCAGCGTTTAGTTGATAGTTTTTACTAGCATGTTCTGAAAGTAGAGACTTCTGGCTAAATTTATCATGATAATCTCAAAGGTCTTTCCACATTGTGCCTTTTATTGCTTTTTTGTCGCCTCGAATATTCTCTGGATGTAGTGGAACAATCTCTTTCGTTCAAATAAGAAATAGATCCAGATCACCTAATGAAGTAAATGGTTTAGGTACAGGATAAGGAAAACCGTTAGCATAATGACTTTGAAAAAGTTTGACAGCATCGTCTTTATTGGACGCACTTCTGTCTTTAAGTGGTTGATTATCTTTGAGAAGTCATTGTTGCATTAGTTTACTACGCTTTATAAGAGGTAATTTATGAACCTTTTTAGCTTTCTCCAGTTTAGCTTTTATCTCTTTCGCTTCTGTGAAAAAAATACTGATATATACCAAAATTATTATATCTAAACCATGCCATCTAGATGTTGACCGAGGATCTACATAAGCGAGGTTCTACTATACAAGGAATAAATACACGGAACACAATATTGTAATGGATTTAGAATCTAGTATACATAAGATCCGGATAATTGTCGAGATGAACTTAGGAAGAAAGTCTTATCGTTAACTAATAATTTTTTTTTAACAAACAATTTCTGGAATTGACAAGGTTGTTTTTTAAATAAACTTAACTAATAGCTTTTTGAGTCAGAATGAAGATAAAATCTTAGTAAATGAAGGACAAGCGGTTACTTACATCCTAATACAAAGCGGGCGTCTTTAATCACAGTAAATACCAACTTAGCTAGTATTTACAGGCATCCTACTTTTTTTGGCTAAGACTTTCAGCAAAATAATTTCTGATTTACTAACAGCTTACAGTTATAACATAAAAAATTCATTAGAATTTAAAGAAAAAATTTAAAATATTATATTCCTAGATGGTTATGTTATGGTGTCTCTTGACGTGACTTCTCTTTTCGCAAATGTTCCTGTGTGTTTAATTCTCAATAGCATTGATTATAGATGAAAATACATAAAGAAAAATACAATAATTCCTATAGAAAACTTAAAAAAAGGTATTTCATTTTTATTTAATAACACTTTCTCTAAGCTCAATAATATTTTCCATCAGTTATCTATACATTTTAAATTGAAGAATTAATTACTAGTCTGGAAGAAGTCGTTTCTGTAAGATCCTTCCTTATCTTTTAAAAGGAACACTTCGGACATATATAATACATATAATTCTTAAAAATAAAACCAATAATCCCTCGAAGAAATTTATAAAACCACCAATAAATTATCCTATTGTAATAGATAAAAGAGCTCTGCGTTCAAAAAAAGAAAACAATATTTTTTTTACCAAAAATTTAAAAGAAACAAGAAAATGAGAAGTCAACCAACCAAATCCTCTTTCTTTCCTTATAAAATTTCTTTTGCCTTGTTTTATTTGTATTACTATTAACTCTTAAGAACATAAAATACATTTGTAAATAATATTCACAAACGTTTCCGTAGTCATACAGCACCATTATCAAGGTAAGAAAAAAAGTCAACTCACAGATATTGCAATTAATCCTGTAGACAACCACACCTTTTTCAAACTTATATAAAGGGTCTTTCAAAAAAGTTTACATTCCATTCATTTTGAATGGTATTCGGCTAATAGTATGAATCTTACACTTTTTTTACATAAATTCAATAGTTTTCGAAATTGGACCCAAAAAGGGAAGAACGAAAGTTTTCAAACAACGATATTCCATCAATTCTTTCTGATTTTCTGCAGATGAAATATTACTTTGCTTTCAATTTGTTGAATTCTAATTGTGGTATGCTTTTCAATTAACTTTTGTGGGTACTGATTTATAAAAATGACGTTCCTAACAATATTGAAATTTCTTGGGTGAAATGAAACGTAGAACAAATCTAGATCTCTCTCAACTAATTTTTTTATTTCTGCAACTTTTTTTCAAAAACGATGAGCAGAAAAGTAATTTAAAATTCTACCTAAATGCTGACTTTTTCTATACTGATTGATAATAATATTACCATGCTGACCTTTAATAACTTCGATGTACAAAACAAGGTTTTATTATTAGTGAATTAGGTGTATGTTTACAACAAGATAAAATTATTGATCTTTTGAAACATCAGATATTCCTTAAACATAAATTTTCAAACAATGATGAAAAACGTAAGGACAAAGTTTCTGGTTTGACTAAACAGCCAACTATTTTTGAAGAGAAAAATTAAAATTTGCACAGGATCTTTGGTCAAATTTCGGAAACTGCTGAATTTATTCTGAAAAAGTTCAGGATTCATACTATTATCCGTATACAAGTTAAAATGGATTCCAAAATAATTTTTACGAAGATGCTTTAGATAAGTTTGAAAAAGTTGATGTTGTCTACAGGTTCTCTTGCAAAATCTGTAAGATGACTGAAAGGAATTTGTTGACTTTGAATATGGATTTGACTGGGGTAATGTTGAAATCTTACATAGCGTAAGTATTTCGAGAAGGAGAGAATTCATGGAAATGCTTTATATTAAAAAAAAAGATTTAGCTATAAATTTGAAAACTGATTTAGACAAATTAAACAAACTTTATGCTTATATGATTAATTATATTTAACAGTGAAGTTTCATAAATCTTGATTTTCTTTTGCTTTGTTTATTTCTGATTTGTTTATTACGGATATTTCTGGTGTGCTTATAGCGAATTTTCAATTTGATCCTAACTTGATATTCATCAATCAAAGAGTGAGCATAGTTGTTTCAGTGCTGTTCCTACCTACTAAATTGTTTCTTACCTTAAAAAGGATGTTATATGTGTACTGGAACGTTGGTGAAAATCATTTACAAATGCTTTTCCTTGTGATTTGATAATATTAAAAATAAAAAAGTCGAAAGAAATTCAAAGAGGAAGAAAGAATGGGATTAGGCTGGTTGTCCTCTCATTTTCTTTCCACTGTTTCATTTTTGAGAAAAAAATTGTTTTCAGGGAAAAAAGATCTCTTTACAATAGGATCATTTTATGGTGGTTGTCCAAATTTGGTTGTTCGATTCTTGGTTTCATTTTACGAGATTTTTGCGGGATTGCGGACTTGATTATTAGATGTTAAATAGGATTTTCGTTTTGATTTTAACCGGATTACTCATCCGGATGATTGATAAAGTATATTTTGTCGTCGAGTCATACCATTTCTTTCACCGACAGATCCTCAAAACTTCCCTGAATTATGCAGGGATATTTTACAATATTTTTTATTAATTCGTTATATTTGAAAAAACTTGGAAGTATTTGTGAATTTTCGGAAATAATACGAAATATCTGGAATGTTAAGATACTGATACCTTTTGAGTTTCGCAATAGTGAAGGTGGAGGTACATAAGAATAACCATGTCCTGCCCTAAATCTTTTTGCAGGATCTGATACTTCTGCAAAAGACAAATATACAAAAATATACACAAAACTCTTTATATCTGATCCGCTTAAACTTATAATTTTTTATCTAATAAACCTGATCGGAAAGAAGTATCTGGATCGTCAGGATGATATTGATGCAAATCAAGCGCCTGGTGCTCTATTGAAGGTGGATTATTTGTCAGAGCTAAAGTTGTAGCTAATCTAGAAGTAACAAGTACATCCAATCTGTCATCTTCTCCTTTAGAAGAACTAGTGACGATTTTTTTAAACATACCTGATGCTTCTTCTGTAAATCGACAAATATATAAAAATATAGATGAAACTTATCATACCAAAGACAAATCGATGAGTTCTTTGAATATTAGGCTATTGTTCCGCTATCGTAAAGAAAGCGTCAATCGCCTTGTTACAAATAAGCTTTAGTCTATCTTTTTTCTACGGATAAGAATCAGGCTAATTTCATCTTGTAAGAAATTTAGTAAACACGTAGAAGTATTGAAAGTAATGGAAAGCTTTACAAATTTCTTGTTCTGAAAATTATAGGATTCTAAATTACATTACAAACTGTGATAGAAAATACTGGAGTTTTTAATTGGGAGGGAATGTTCCGACAAATAATACGTTCTTTATTCCTTCCGAGAAGTTAGCTAAATGAAGTTAGGCTAGTTCTCATTGTTAGCAAAAGGATAAACTAGTAATTATTCTTAATAGGATGATAGTCGCTTTCTTGGCAGCAACGGGAAGTCTTTGAAATAATCCAGATGTTGACCGTAGATAAACATAAGCCAAGGATTAACAAATTATTGTTATGGCCTCATTGTTTTGAATTTCAGAAATAGGTAGGATTATTCACAATTGATAACATTTAATTTATTTTTAAAGGAATTTTTTAAATATTCCAAGATAACGATATGGTAGCCAAATGTTTACTACTTGATTACTGCGTAATAGTTTAAGATTCAACGCGTCATTGAAATAACTATTTGTATAACAAATACCATATTTTGGATAAAATATAAAAGTGAGCATTCAAGTGTTTACAATATCATGTCCCGAGAATATTCTAAGCTTTTGTTTGAATGATTAATTTTTATTAATTAGAGGATTTCATTAGGTGTTTCTTTTCTTCAATAATATCATATCTACCAATTATCTTCATGTATTTTAAAGCATATCGCTGACATTTTTTTTATTCCAAACTTTTTTTTAAGTTTTCTGATCTATTTCGAAAAAGGCCAGTAAGACTTATTGAAATTCGACAAGAAAGTTGAGATACCTGAATCTTAAGAAAGGAATTAGTGTTGTAAAATGAGTTTCATCGCTTTTAATTGATGCTTTTAATTTTAATTTATTAACAATTATTAAGTGAAAAAGTTCCCAATGCAATTCCATTATTATGATTGCAGTAATTAGGGCTATGATGGGTAAAGTTTGCTTACGAAAAGTTTTGTTTATAATATAATCAGAATACATACTTAAATAATTTGATCTAATTTCAGTCAAGACTTTCTTTTCGGAAAAGAGATACATTTTCAACATTATAGTTTAGTTTTCAACTAAAGAAAGTGATTTTCTAATAAAGTGATAAATCTTCAACCCAACAATTATTTTTTAACAGAGTAGTTCCACTTTCAACCAAGTAGTTGAATCTTCAACCAACAAACCTAAACTCATCAAGAGAAATATAACAGTTAATATTTCAGTAAAACAAGACAAATTCTCAATAAAATAGTTGAACTTGTTACCAAAACAGAACGATAAATTTAATCTATATAGTTACATTTTTAACTGAAAAAGATCATTTTTAAAGAAAAACATAACAGTTAATCTTTCAAACAAAGAAGAAAATTTTAAACAAAATGGTTAAACTCATTTACATAACGGATTATTAATTTTCTTCTAAATATTAACATTTTTAAATTAAAAAAGATAAATTTTCTACAGCGTCAATTTATTTTTTATCAAAGAAGATGACACTTGAAGTTGTAAAGTTAAATTTTCATCCGAAAAAGATAAAATTGTCACCAAACGATGGTGAAATATGAAAATACAAAAATTATTTTCAAGCACGAAAAAAAAATCTACGAGACAATTTCATGAAAAAATTAACCTTCAAGTTAATACCTACATTAAAAACAAAATCGTAGCATTTTTTTAAGCAAAAAAAAAACAAACTAATTTTCGAAATAAAAGTTTAGTTTTTTCCAAGTATTCGAATTTCTAATCAAATAGTCGAAATAAGAAAAAAAACTCAAACAGTTGAATTTTCTACAACACAGTTGAATTAAAAGAAAAGACCTTTCACAAAAAATAGTTGGATTTTCGTATTAAATTCAATTAATTGAATTTGCAATCATCCAAAAGGCGAGAAAAAGCAGAAGTTTTTTTGAAATAAGACCAAAGAAAGAATACTTTAAAGATAAGAAGGGGGCAGAATATAAATAGTAATTTCCTATAAGATAAATATATTATTTAACTATTATTTAACGATTAGTAGATAATCAGCTAAGAAACTTCAAATAAGTTAATTATTTTAAAAATATTTTCCTAATAAAAATTTTTATAGCGAAGTCAGCTATAAGAAAATCTGCCCTTAAAATTGAAAACAGTATTGTGGTATCGAGAGTTTCTTTCGTAAAAATAAGACTTGATTTATTAAAAGTGAACCAATACTCAAAAACTGGCAAGAAGTAATTGTAAGATATAATTCCCTTGCAACAAAGCCATTGTTTAAATAAATGTTCTTTGTAAATTAAAAATTTTATTTTCTGTAAAATAGATTTTTTCTAAAATTACACCAGCGGGGAAAAAGTTCGTTTCTTCACAAAATTATTGGTTTAAATTATAAAACCCGATTCGATGAAAATTCAATATGAAACTACAAAAATTTCCTTCACAGAAGGTTCGCAGAAAGTAGCGTTTATTGCTTTTAATGTAAAATTTTAATTTTTGGTTTGACCGAGCTCCCGATTTCAGTAAATCACACATCTTTATATACAATTACTGAAAATAGTCTTAAAATTAAGACAAAGTCCATTAATGTATCTTATTCAGAGCCTTTAAAATCCCTTTAAATTATAGAAATCCCCGGGAATCTTTCAAAGTTCCTTGAAATTTCTTTAAAATATTTTTTAAAAATTTACAAATAGTTTCAAAATTTCTAAAGTTTTCTGCAATCTCATAAATCGTATATAAAATTCAACCAAATCTTGCGAAATTCAAGAGCATCTTTTCAAACCGCATACCATTTTTGAAATTATGGGACATCCTCTTAAATTCTCTAAAAGTTTTTTTGAATCTTTTAATCCATTAAAATCTCATAACCTCATAATCTCATAATACAATTAATTTGCTTAAATGTTGTTTAAATTTTAAAAAAATCTTTGAAACAATATCAAATCAGAGTCCGCTTTTGTAAATCCTGTGTACAAATAAGAGCGCGAAAAATTAATTGAAGTAAAATTTTTTTCTTACAATCATTTTTCAGTTAATTGTACTCTTTCTAGTAGAAAGTAAATTTGGCATTACTCTATTACAATGAACACAGTTGCTAGAAAATAAAATAGCAAAAAAACAATATTTCCAGTTAATAATTGATTTATTTTGAAAAGCATAACATAAATCACACATTTTTAAATTATTGAATTATGTTTACAATAGCACCGAGTGTGACATAAAAACGCCTAAACGTTAAATTATTATTATTAATAATTTAAAGTATTAATTTTTTGGGCGAAATCCTGGAGGTGCATCATGATCCCAATGATGTTGAAGATTAGGAATACTATTAGGAATGTGATCATGAGCCTGGAAAGCACGTCCTGGAATTCCATACTGTCGGCTTAATTGATCACGATTACCCGGATTATATGCCCGCGTTGCACCGTTTCCATCATGATCCCAATGATGTTGAAGATTGGGAATACTATTAGGAATATGACCTTGAGCCTGGAAAGCAAGTCCTGGAATTCCATACTGGTGGCTTAATTGATCATGATAACCCGGAAAATATGCCCGCGTTGCACCATATCCATAATTTCTTGTTGTTGGCTGAGACATAGGTGGTCTTACCAAATGTTCGGATTTGACTAAATTAGGAAATAATTACAGATTCACTGTTAAAGTTAGAGGTCGAGAATAAACAGTTTTAGATTGTGCTATCTGGTTTCTGTTGTTTTCTATGAATGTTTTATAGAGCAGAATATTTTTTTAATAATTCATTAAATTAAAGTAACTGATAAATGTCTAAAAACTAAGATTACTTTCTTGCTAAAAAAGGTGAAGATTCACCAAAATAATCAATTTGTAGCATCATCAACTCCGAATAATGAGAATGTTTGAAAATTTTTGAGAACAATTGAAAACATCTGCAATATTTAAAAAACTAATACCTGCTGCTTCCGGAGATCTTATTGGGCTTATATGTCTTATTGAATTCGAATTTCCATTTATGGCTTGTTGGGGAGAAGTATGAAAACCATTAGATTTACCACCAGCTTGAGGTATAATGGGAGCCTCGGGGAGATCACGTTGATCGAAGCTATCTAACTGACGATTTTTTATTGTCCTTGAAGACAATGCGCCTTGAGAAAAAAGCTCATGTGGTATCTTGACGCTGTTTACAGCTTTTGATAATTCTGTGAAAAGACAAATATAAAAGAATGCATACAAAAATCATTATATCTGGTCCCAATGATCTTTTAGATTTTGACCTGCTGCACTGAGTTCTATAGAAGATGGTGGCGCGACAAGTCGATTTCCACGCATGAATTCAGCGTGATTCTGAAATGGACTTAAATAATGTGTAGGGGCCCTAGGCGTGACACGGGTGTCTTCATTTGTTTCAGAAGTGTTTATGCCAGTCACCAGATTGTTTGGATCTGAAGCTTCTGCAAAAAGAAAAATATACGGAAGCGGAGATAAGGCTTATCTTCTTAGAAACGAATGATTCAGCTGGTGACCGAACGTCAGTATATACCAAGTACAGTGAAACTCGGAGACTGTGCCGGTTTAGGGTCTAACGGTGGTGGGATACCGACCTGCGAGAGTGCCGCTTTGGATGAAAACGCTTTTGTTTGTTCCGCCTGCGTGACCGTCGCACACTCCCCACAAGTCCTTTTACTATGAGTCGACGCAGAGCACTCGGCTCCTTAAAATTGCCCCCTCCCCTCTAACATCCATGCCCAGCTCTTCCTTGGTTCATTCCAATTGCTCCAATTCCAGGATATTTCGATTGTTCAAAATAGGTTTGTGACAACATAAGAAAACCGGACACTTTAAAAAATTAATAAATCAATTATATATATATATTTAAATTGTTTTTCACATGCAAGAATATTTCCTCTTCTAAAAATTCGTTAACTAATAGTAATTAAATCGTGATATTTAAAAGTTTAATTAAATATTTTTGCTCAAAGGAGTACTGAATTCACACTTACTTTACGTCCCTGGACGCTTGCAATACTAAGAAAATACTACTTGAAAATAGGTTTTGGAACGAAATCTCTTGAAATTCTTTGGATTCACTAATGATTTTCCTAAATTGAAAATTCGACTATTTTTTGAACAATTATCTTTTTCTTTTAAAATATCACCCCTTACTGTAGAAATTTCACCCTTTGTAGTAACAATTTTTAGTTAATTAATAATCTTAGTTCGAAATTAGTTTGCATTTTTTTGGTAAAACTTTTTCTTTACCTAAAAATGTAAATATATCTTTTAATATAAATAAATATTTCATTATTAAAAATTTGATATTGTTAGTTGAACACTCAATACTACAATTCAACCACTTTATTTTTAATTAAAAAGTAATCTTTTTTTTTTTAATTCCTCTGCTTGGTTGATATTTGTACTACTTTATTATTTTCTTTTTACATAATTTGTAATCGTTAAAAAAAATCACTGTCTGATTACAAAATTTTGTTCCCTCTAAAAATCGTAAAAAGTTTTTATTTTTCTGGATAAATTATATAAATGTGATTAATACTAAGAGTAGAACTTCTTACTTAACATATTTAGTCATTTTGAAAACATTTTCTATTCTCAAAATCATAAAAGTATATTATTATAGAAATAAGATTATTCAAATATTATTATTCGAAAAGAATATATATTATTATTTAAGAAAATAAAACGTCAAAGAATTACATTTTATTATGTTGAATCATTTGTTTCATTAGAATTTTCAAGAATATGAAATTTAAATGCTGAATTACTCTGCATATTGACTCATAAAATAACACTTGATAATTGTGTAATAACTTTTGGAATCTTTAAGCCTGAATTTATTTAACAAAAATATCATTATTGAATTTTTAATGAAGAAACATAAGTTTTAAATAAAAATTAATTAAAAAATAGAGTTAGGGCTTCCGTTTCCGGTAAGAATACAGATGAATGAGCTGCGTAAAATATAACTAGTCTAGGTTAGGAGTCAAAGTTAAGTAAGAAATTTTTTTTTCAGTACTGGCCTTTGAAAAATCTCAAAACAATAAAAGGGAGAAAGTATAATAAATACATACATCAATTTTTTTTTTAAATAGTTGAATTTCTAACAAAGGAGATAATTTTTCAACTAAAATGGGATTAATTTTTCAGTTAAAAAATAATTTTTAACAAAAATATATTTTGCAACAAACAACATAAATTTTCAAATAATAAAGCTCGATTTCAAGCCAAACATAGAATAGTTAAATTTTCATTTAAATTCTTACAAAAATGACTCATTTTCTGTCAATACAGTGAATTTTTAAATAAAAAGATTACTTTTCCCTTAAGGATGGAGTGCTTAAATTGTAAATTAGAAAATAAATTCATAGACCAAATAATTACGCCTTTAACTGAAAATATCGAATTTTTAATAACAAAATAATTATTTATATTAAACGAAATATTCACATTTTAATGTTAAACAAAAATAATTTTTAACAAAAAAAAGAAAAACAATTTCAAACTAAAATTATGAATCAATCAAAAAGCTGAGCTTTTAAGAAAACGAATTTTTAACAAATAATTAAAGTTTCTATTAAATTGTTAAATTTTATAAGAAAAATATGAATTTTCTACAGAACAGTTAAATTTCCAACTAGAAAATTATTTACTAGGAAATAACTTTAGATTTCAACCAGAAGGTTGCAATTTGGACTACAAAATATAAAATTTCTACAGTTAGAGATGATATTTTATACCAAAAAGATAAATGTTCAACAAAATAGTTAAATTTACAATTTAGAAAAATCATTAGTCAAGAAAAATAAATTTGTATAAATTTGTTGAATTTTCAACTCAAAAAGGCAGAATTTTAAAAATAAGAGTTAAATTTTCTTCTAAGAAGTATCACTTTTTAAGAAAATTGTAGATTAATTAATTTCAAAACCAAAACAACCCGAATTCTTTTATTAGAACTTCTACGCTGTTTAAATAATCAACTCACCCTTAAATTGCAATATGGGTGTGTATCACCAACTACCAACTTTGCGCTCTAATAAAACATACTAAATTCGCAAAAATGGAATATTTGTCGACATCTGGCAGTTAATGAAGAATGCAGAAGTAAGTAAATTACGTTAGTTTAGTAACACAAGCATTAGTATATCTCTAGTTGCTGGTCAAATGAGACGTTACAAAATCGGTGGGTCTATAAAACCCAGTGTTA
>NC_046663.1:32483284-32494651 GCF_010883055.1 Belonocnema kinseyi | reverse complement strand
TGCGCAGTTTGCACGCGGCCGATGCGCAATTAACACCGTTCAGGCATTTGAGCCGAGTGTGGGGCATTTGAATAAATTACAAATATTACAGAAACTTTTGAGTATGTCACTTTTATATATCTTTTTTTTATTTCATACAATTTGGATGCATGCATATATAAATTAATTGATTTAAATATAAAAATCCGGTGTTTCATTAAGTCAAAAAATTGAGTCTTCATTGACCAACATAAATACCCTTTTTAAAACCATCTATATTGCATTAATTTATTTCTGGAATTATAATATTTGAAGTTTACACCACTAAATTTTTAGTTAAAAGGTATTGAAAATTACGTGAGTTGTAAAAATGTATATTACTGATCAAAAAAACTAAATTTTTTCGTTATTTTTAATACGAATTTTTTAAACAAATTTAAATTAAATATATTCGTTCTAAAAGCAATTGTATTTTTTTAATTGTGCAGTTTGAGTGTTAAGTTCTAAAGACTTTAGGTTATTTTTATAAAATCCAAACAATTTTAAGATATTTTTTTCCAAAATGCATTTTGAAATACTTAGTTCCTAATATTGTAAGCGGGGACGTGAATCAGGGATGTGGACCGAGTGTGTGTTTGATGCTATTTTGAGCAAAAATATTCAATTGTACTTCTGAGTATCACAATTTAATTACTTATAATTAAGGAATTCTTGATTGTATGGAAAAGAGTTAAAATATATATAATTGATTTATTAAACATTTTTTATGTTTTTCGGGCCTTTCTATATTTTGATGAATGTATTTTAAACGATTTAAGTATACTCGAATTCGAACGATTAGTATGAACCGCGGAAGAGCTGTGCGTCGATTGTAGGGCTAATGTCCGGGAGCCGAGTACTCCGCATCCACTCATCTTTTACTGCTATCTGCGCACAGTGGCAAAAAATTACTTTTTTGGTTCAAAATAACCTACAGCCCACAATTATTGACCAACTCAAACAAAACAAAATTTTTTTAAAGTTGAGAAGATTTCTAAGAGAGTTTTAGAGCCAAATTTTTAATTAGTTTTTCAATTTTTTGATAAATAAACAAATATGACGAAAAAGGGCCATTTTTTCTATTTGACGTTCTTGGTGCTCGTCAATAACAGAAAAATTGTTTAAATGGCTTAAGTTGCATGTAGTTAAATTAGTTAAGGATGTTCCAATATTTTAAAGTAAACAAAAAATTGTTGTAAGCAAATTATTTGTTGAAAAATGTTTTCTACAATTTTCCATAATTATACGTTTTTTCAAGGTATATTGCAATACATTTCAATGGAAATAATAGTATATTAAAATATGTTCTCTCAAGATCATCATTGTTTATATTTTGAACAAATTTAATGAACAAATTCAGTAATCAGGCATTTTGCGACATAAAAGTTCGCTTATTTTCTACGATAATTTTTCAAAATTAAGAACCTGATGATAATTGTAGCAAAATTAATAATTGGTTGATAAATTTCATAATTTCTTTAAAAAAATTTAATTGCAAATGCGTTATTCGGGTATTTATCAGAAGACAAATTCGGTTTTTTCAATGCCGGTCTTTTCAGTTGGGAACTTTATGACAATTTCAGCAACAGTTATGAGTTGATAAATTTTATGATTTCTTTAAACGAATATAATGAACAATTGCATAAATCAGGCATTTGTCTAAAAAAAATCCTTTTTTTCTATGTTAATCTTTAAAATCAGAAAGTGCATGCTAACTTCAGCAAAATTCACAATTATTTTATCAATTTTATGATTTTTTAAACAAATTTAATAAACACATGCATTAATAAGGTATTTTTAACAAAAAATTTGTTTTTCTGTGTTACCTTTCTTAGTTAGAGACTTCTTAATAACTTTAGCAAAATTTGTAATGTTTTGGTTAATTGTATGATCTTTTTAAACAAGTTTAATAAACAAATGCATTATTAGGGCATCTGTGAACGAAAACATTTCTTTTTCTCGATGTCAGACCTTTAATTGGGTTTTTCATAATAAATTCATAAATATTTATGATAAATTGATAAATTTTATGATTTTCGAAAACAAATTTACCAGAAAATACATTATTCGGGCATCTGCGAATGGAAAAATTAGGTTTTATTTATTTCTGTCTTTTTAATTAGGAACTTTATGATAATTTACGCAAGATTTATAATTACTTGATAAATTTTTTTAACAAATTTGATTAAAAAAAACATTTTCTGGGGCATCTGTCGATGTAAGAATTATTATTTTTTGATATAAGTCTTTTTAATTGGGAACTTGTGAAATTTCATAACCAATCATACTTAGTTCATAAATTTTATAATGTTTTAAATAAACTTAATGAGCATATTTGCAATTACAGTTAATGACATCGAAAAGACTTTGATTGAAAAAAAAAATCTGCTGACAAATGCCCGAATAATGCATTTGTTTATTATATTTTTTTAAAAAGATCATAATATTATCAATAAATTATGAATTTGGCTAAAATTACCATTAAGTTTAAAATGTTTCTGTCGAAAAATGCCTGATTATTGCATTTGTTTATAATATAAACACATTTAATCTTAAGAGAACTTTTTTTAAATATAATATTATTTCCTTTAAAATATCTTGCAATATAACTTGAAAAAAAGTATAATTATGGAAAATTGTAGAAAACATTTTTTCAACAAATACAGTGAAACCCTTTAATAGCCCTCCCTTCTATAGCCCTTTCGAGAGTCGACGCCACGCCGCAGGTAGGTGTTACAGGAGCTGCACGTCAGCCTCAAAATCGGCGCTATAGAAGAGTTTCACTGTAATTTGTTTAGAAACAAATGTCTTTTATTCAATAATATTGGAACATCTTAAGCTAATATTACTCTATGAAACTTAGACCATTTTTTCATCATATTTGTTTATTTATAAAAAAATTAAAACCTGATTAAAAATCAGACTCAAAAACTCTCTTAGAAATCTTATCAGCTTTTTTTCAAATTTTTTTTTTCGAATAGGTCAATATTTGTTGACTGTACGTTATTTTGAACCAAAAAAATAATTTCTTTACCACTGTGCTGCTGCGCGGCGTCAATTCTCGGAAGGAATTATATCCGGGGGCGTTATATCCGAGTTTGAGTGTATTAAAAAATTATTCTGACTCTGAGACTTACCAATCTCAATAAGAAAAAGCATAAAGTTAAGGACAAGAGCACCAAAGTAGAGCCCCATTTCCTTTCGACGTAAATTAAACAGACTTGTTGAGAAAAGCTTATGGGAAACTAATGACTTTTCAGGAAGTGGATCGATAATGCATATATACCACACCTTTGTTGATAGCGGGGGGGGGGGGTAAGGGAGGAATATTCACACTTCGTAAATTTTGATTTATTTTTCTTAAATTTTGTTTTCAATCTTGCGAAGATAACGAGATGTTACTCATGTGTTTACTGCTTTATGACTGGGTTGTAATTTGAGATTCAACGAGTCATTGAAATATCTGTTTGTGTATCACCTAAATTTAGGCAGTATGTTTGTGTAAAAATCAAAATGTTTGCAGTACTTTGTTCCTAAAATATTATCAGCTTGTGCTTAAAAGCCAATTTTAGTTAATTATAGAATTGTATTAAGCGCATTTTGTCAAATAATATCGCATCGAAAAGTTTTGCTAGTTATTGCTAGTAGATTTAGGCAGGGTGTCCAAAAACAGGCATAAATTTTAAATTTTAAGATCTAATAATATATTTTGAACAAAAAATGCCTTTTCTACTATTAAGATGCATTTTTTATAAAATATTTGAATTCTCCAAAAAATAACTAAATTTTTAACATGCTAGTTGAATTTTCACCATAAAAAGATAAATTTCTTACCAAAATGTGTCATACTTTATACTTCAATTAAAAGATGAATTTTTTTTTTAATTTGAACTGAAATGGCGAATTTTCAACAAATAGGGATTTTTCACCAGAGAAAAAAACACAAGTTTTTAAGCATTGTTTAACCTTCAAATCAGAAGACGAATTTCCCCATAAAAAATGGAATTTTCAAACGAAAAATATGAATTTCGCAAAAAAATAGTTTTCCAATAAACTATTGCATTTTTATCTAACTAAAATGAAACCAAGCAAGGCTTTTCTACTAAACACGTAAATTTTCAACCGTTAAGCCTTAATTTTCAAAAAACTCAAAAAATGTAGTTTAACTTTTACTCATTGCGTTACCATTAAAGTAGTTAAATTTTCAATAAAAAAAGAGTAATTTTCAACAAAATGGTTACACCTTCAACCAAAAAGATGAATTTTCAACTAGAAATATTAATGTTAAAAAAATTTACAACTTAGCAAAGTGATTCAACCAAATCTTCAAAAAAAATAGTTCAATAATCTACCAAAAAATAATAATTTTTAACCAAAAAGGTGCACTTCCATGAAAAAAAATAAATTTCTAATGAAACGGATGTTTTTTTAAATCAAAGAGGTAAATTTTTTTAAAAAGTTGAATTTTTATCTAAAAAAGATTGCAGTTGACAATTGAAGATCAAAATACAAATTTTGTAACAAAAAATAAGTTTCTACGTAAAATTCAATTTTCTTTTTAAAACGATGAATTCTTTCAACCAAAAATGTGTATTTTTAACAAGATAATTAAATTCTCTACCTAATAAATGAATTTTTATCCAAGAATGATGAAATTTTTACTGAAACAGATCATTTTTTAATTAAAAATGAACCAATTTACTTTTCGCAAAATGAAAATTCTGATTTTTTGTTATTTAATGGACTATAAAAATTTAAATTTTCGATTTTCTAAGAAATTTGACAAATTTGTTATGATAATCTTGTACGGCTTTTAAAAAGCAACATTTTTTTTATATCGTGCTCAACAGTTTGGTTGAAAATACAACTATTTAGTTGAAAATTTATTTATTTTGATAAAAGCTTATCTTTATTGGTAGTAAATAAATTTTTTTATTTTGCTAAAAGTTCGATTTTGATGGTTAAATCTGTATAACTAAAGTCAATTGTATAGACAATTTTCCTTCTCTCAACCATTTTTTTTTACTGTTAATCGTAAAATGTTATTTTTTCGGAAATTTATGACATCCATAATGAATATTGAAAGTATTTTTTAATATTGAAAGTAATTTTTATAAATTCAAGTATGAAAAAATGATGAAAATTTAAACAATTATGTTATAAATTCCGAAATAATAACATACGGAACAATAAGAAACATAAGAATACTTATTTTTTATCAATAATGAATATACATATATTTACAATAATTTTTATTAATTACCCACTTTTTTATTCTTCCGGACTAAGAAGAGAATTCTAGTTTTTGATTAACAAATAAGAGTCAAATTTCATGTCCAACTTAAATTTGCAGAAATATTTTATTTTCCTCAATGCAAGAAAAATTTAGAATGTATTTTGAAATTTCCAAACAAATAATTTGACTTCATCTTAAAATTTATTTCCAGACTTTTCTAAAAATTATTAATAGAAGAGAAAATATAAATGCTTAGCGATTCTTTATATTGAGAAATAATTCTGTTCTTAAGATCTATTTTGTAGAATTAATAAAAATATTAGTAGCTTTGTAGTATTTATGAGAGATTTGAGGAAATTAGATTTTTTTCGAAATTTCTGGGAAAATTGCTTATCGTTTAGGTTTTATTGCAAAACAATAATTTCGAATTTGAAAGATTTCAAAACGCCTGAAAAAAATATTTAAGATTTTCAGACCATTTTGCTCAGTATTTAAAAAGATTTTAAGCAAACTGAATTTTTTAGGGTTGTCAAAACAATTTAAAAAATGTGCTTATAATTCATTGGAAAATATACAATTATTGTTTTTTATTGAATTCTAAGAGAAAAAAGAAAAATATTACAGAACCAAAGAAAAAGAAGTTTTTTAGATTTCCCAAAAATGAAAAAAATAATTGGTAGGTTCCTCGGAAACATTAAAACTATTGTTCATTTTGATACAATAACTTTTAGAAAATATTTCTAAAAATTTTTTAATTTTTTAAAATATTTCGTAAGTTTTCTAAAATTTCCAAAAAAGAATCTGTGTTGTTAAATAAATAAAAAATGTGCTTATAATTTATGGGATAATGTACCATTATTGTTTTTAAGTGAATTCCAAGAGAAAATAGAAAGAAGTACAAAATCGAAAAAAAGACCTTTTCTAGTTTTCTGAAATTTTCAAAAAAGAATCTAAAAGATTTTAAGGCAGTTTTCATAATGTTGTAGAATTAAAGCAGAATCCGAAAAAGTTTAAATAATTTTTTAAGAATACGAAGATTAGAAGGTCGGCAGAGATTGAAAAAAGAATCTTTTTAAGATTCGTGTCAAAATTTTTTAGTGAATTTTATTTTGAAAAAACAAATTCAAGAAAAAAATTACAAATTTCAAAATATTTCAAAGGGCTTCCTAAAATTTCGAAAAATTGCATACTAATTTTCTTTGGCAAAAGGTTTCGAAGCAAAATATTTCAAATTGGTAAGGTTAAAAAATGAAAAAAGAATCGTGTAAGTTCCAAAAATATTAAGAGGATTAGAAAACACTCGAGAATAGTTTTTAACTTCAAAATAATAAAAAATGGTAGATTCTCAAATTTGATTCGTGGGAAAATTTAGAAGATTTAAAGCAAGTTGTTTACATTTTGAGTGGTTTTTCGAAAATTTCAAGAAAAACACGAGGCAGTTAAGTATATTTTTATAAACTTAAAACGTTTTAAATAAATTTAAAATATATTAAGACTTTGCACTATTTCTGAAAATATATAAAATATTTTTTTGCCTTCTTCCAAACTTCTGAGATTCCTAAATATCTTTGAAAATGTCCCACATTTTAATAAAATTTTGTAAAATCTGATAAAGTAAACACATTCTCTGAGGAATATTTTAGATTATTTGTTCACACACCTAAAATATTTAAAAATCTATTTTAATCCCCCAGGATTATGTTAAAATTATTTTTATATAAATTAAAAATTTATAATATTCAAAACAAGTTTTAAATTGGTGAATTTTAATTAGTACTTATATTAAGCAATTTTAATATTTGTATGACTGAAAAAATTTTTTTTAACGAATTCAGAGTTACATCAAAATATTATTTTATTTATTATCAGACAATACTTTATCTTTAAAAAATTTATTTAAAAAACGTCTATTGTATTTTTGGAAAAAATTTAAAAAATATAAAATCTATTCGCTATCTCGTTTTTCTTCTAAATTATGTCAAGTCACATATTTTAAAAATAGATTTTAGAGGTACACTTACTTCTCCTTGGGTCAAACCTTGAAAATTGGCGTCCTTAAAAAGTTTATTCAAGTTTATAATCATACATTAACCTAAATTAATGGAATCTAAAAGCACTCTAAGTTTCTAATAATAAATTTCTGAAACAATGTATAAAAAGATAAAATACATAATAAAAACTCAATTTATTTTTTGGTTGGAAATTCATGTTTGCGCGTTGAGAACTCAAATGTTTAATAGAAATGTTTGCTTAATGGCTTAAGAATGTCAGAATTTTGTTAAATTTTCATTTTTATGTTTAGTGAAGAAAGTTTCCGGTTCAAAAAACTATTTTCATAAAAATTCATCTTTCTAAATTAAATTTTTTTTTATTTGATATAAAATTTAATTATTTCAGTATAAAATATAACGACTTCATAATAAATAAAATTTTATGTCGAAATCAATGGTTTTTAATCAAAGATTTTTATAAATTCGTGTAAAAACATCAATTATTACATTTTTTGTTGGAATTTGTTTTTTATTTTTTTGTTTCTTGACTGAAAAATGTTTTTTGTTCTGAAGATGAACCGATTTTGTTAAAATGTCTTCCTTTTTTATTTAATTTTACTTTATCTTTTTTATTGTGTCTGTGATGATTTTATTGCAAATTAAATTTTTCATTAACAATTCATATTTTCGGATTGAAAGTTATTATTTTCTGTGGAAAATTAATTTTTCTATATAAAAATTCAACAATTTAGATGAAAAATCAAAGTTTTGTTACCAAGTTAACAAACCTATTTTTTCAACAATTTATTATTGTGCATCACAAATTCCTTTAACGAATAAAATTAGAAATTATCCTTTTTAGTGTTTTTTTTTACACAAAAGCAAACGATAAGTAAAGAAATTAGAAAAATCGTTACCTTATAGCAATTATATAGGAGAAGATAGTTTAGCAATATTACAATAAACAATAATAAATTGTGTGTACAATTATTTTTTAACTTGAATTAATTATTACCTCACCCAAATTAAAAAATGGACAAAAAATGTAATATTTTTTCTAACTGCAAGTTACTAGCATTATTGTGATACGAAATTATTATAAATAGATATTAAATGTTTTTTAAAGCCATTATTTATATCAAATGCAATTAATTGTTGCTTCACTCTTACCGATAAGTTAAAAAAAAGTTTAAAAATTCGGACCAAACCGCAAATTTGTAAAACTCTTATAAGAAAAAATGGTTTAAAAATGTATACATTGTTTAAAAGATATAAAATTGTATGCATAATTATACAATATTATGTATTGACTACCAAAATAAATTTTCTACTAAAATGATAAATCCTCGGCCAACAAAATTAATTTTTCCGGCGAAGTAGATAAAAGCTGGTGTTTGAACCTAAAACGATTTTAATTTTAATTGAAGAAAAAGTGAAACTCAATATAAAATTTAAAAATATTTCTACCAGAAAAAATACACTTTTTATCCAAAAAAAGAAATTTCTAAAAAAAAAGTTTTTTTTCCACTAAAAAAGATAACATCTCATTAAAATGATCGGAGTTGCAAATAAAAAAAGGAAAAAAAGCAGAAGATGAATTTTCGACAAAATAGTTGAATTTTTTACTAAAATGATGAGTCGTAAAGAAAATTAATTGTAAATAAATAATTTGAACTTTCGTGTAAATCCCTAAATTGTAAACCATAAAAATGAGTGTTTAATAAAATAGTTAAACTTTGAACCTAGTATTTAAGTTCTCTACCGAAAAGATTTGAAAAAATATAATTTTTTCAAAAATCTATCTGAAATATTTGTGAAATAATGGATGACTTTGTGATATCTTCTTAAACTACCTAAATTCTTTGCAAAATATTTAAAGTCTTTGTAAAATTTTCGAAATAATTGAAGTGTGTAAAATCTTTTAAATCTATCCGAAATCTGCGAAATATTTTAAATGTTTAAAAGATATTCATTAATGATTTTGAAATCTTTGAAAAATCATTAAAATTTTTCTGAAATTTTTGCAATCTATCTGAAATCTTTGAAATGTTTTAGGAATCACGGGAATCTTTATAAACAATTTTAAAAATTTGTGTACTTGTTAAAATCTTTAATATATCATTTTAGTTTGGGAAATCTTTTAAATCTATACGAAGTATCTGCGAAATATTTCGAATTTTTAAAAAATATTTAATAGCATTTTTAAAGTTATTGAAATCTTTGTAAAATAACTGAATTTTTTTTATCCATCCAAAATCTTGAAGAAATATTTGAAATCTTTCGAAAAACATTGGACTTTTTATAAAATCTTTTCAAAAATTTTAAAATCTTTAAAATCTTTGGAAAACCATTAAAAATATTTTAAAATATTTTTGAAGTCTTTGGTATCTTTTTTAAATGGTTAAAATTTTTGCGAAAGTGAAATATTTGATAATATTCGTGAATTTCTCTAAATCTTGGCAAAACTTTTGAAATCTTTGGGAAGTCTTTGGAATCTTTGGACATATTTCAAAGAATTTTTTAAAATTTGTGAAATTGTTTCAATCTTTGTGAAATCTTTGGGAGATTATTCATTACCTTGTGAAAGTTTTCAATTACTTTCAAACCTTTTTGAAATCTTTCCGAAATATCAAAAATCTTTCCGAAATATTTGAGATTTTTGGGGATTCATTCAAATCTTTTGAATGCATTTTATTATTATTTGATAATATTTTTTAAATTCTCCAAATTTTTAGGAAACATTTGGAAATTTTCAAAAATTTTTAAAAATATTTGTGAATTTTTTTTAATCCTTCTTAAATCGTTGCAAGATCATTTATTAATTGGTGAAATATTTTATATTTATTCTTAACCTTTGTGAAATCTTTGCGAAATATTTTTGAAATATTTGGTGATTATTTTTGAAATAATAGAAATCTTTATTGAATCTTTGAAAAGTTATATAATTTTTTATAAAATATTGTAAATCTTTGTGTAAGCATTGAAGTATTTTTTAAATATTTTATAATATTTGTGAAATTATTCAAATCTTTGCGATGAATTAAAATCTTTTATAAATCATTGAAATCTTTGCAAAATCGTGGAAATTTTCGAAAATCTTAAAAATAATTTGAAGGGTTTGTGACATTTTTTAAATATTTTCAATAGTTTTCCAAATATCTCATAAATATTATTATACAATCTCTCAATCTGACAAATATTATATAAATAATTGAAAATAATTCGAAAATTTTTCAATAATGTTTGTGAGATATTTGGAAAATTATTAAAATCTTAATAGATTTTATTTAATGTATCCGAAATATTTATGATATATTTCAAATCTTACGGAATTTATTGAAATCTTAATAGAATATTTTTTTAATTCGAAAGGATTCGAAAGTACTTAAAAATTCTTTGATAATATTTATGAAGTTCTGCGAATATTTTCGAAAAATTAAAAATTTTTGATAAATCTATGAAATCTTTGGAAATCTTTTATATATTTTGGAAATTTTTTTAATCTTTGTGAAATCATTGCTAAATATTTATTAGGAAATTATTTATGTCTTTCTAGAATCTTTTTAATCTATGCAAAATCTTTGCGAAATATTTGAAATCTTTGTAAACCTTTGCGCAAAAACCTTTAAAATTTTGGAAATGTTTTAGAAATATTAGGTAATATATGTTAAATCATTGAAATCTTTGGGAAATCATTGAAGTATTTTAAAACTGTTAAATTTTTTGCGAAATATCTTAAATCTTTTTGAAATCTTTGGAAATATTTGCAAAACAATCTTTGAAATTTTGGAAATATTTTGGAAATATTTGTTAATATACGTGAAACTATTGAAAACTTTAGGAAATCATTGATGCCTGTAAAATACTTTAAATCTTTCAAAAATCTTTGCGAAATATTTTAAATCTTTGTGAAATCTTTCAAATCTTTAGGAAATCATTAATGACTTTGTAAAATCTTTTTAATATTTTCAAATTATTAAAAGCGTTGCTGAATCATTGAAATCTTCCTGCAATCATTTAAATATGAGGGTAGTTCAATAAGTCCTTAGAATGACCAACATATGGCGCGCGAATCGCTCCAAATCATCTGTTTTCAGTCAGCACCACTCCCGACTAGATATA
>NC_046663.1:32479879-32483184 GCF_010883055.1 Belonocnema kinseyi | reverse complement strand
GAGCTCCAAGGAGATTATGTTGAAAAATAAAAAAAAATTTACCCAAAAAAAATTGTTTTTATACTTCATTCTAAGGACTTATTGAACTACCCTCGTATATCGAAAATTTTTATGATGTAGTTACAGTCATCGTGAAATCTTTAATATCTATCCAAAGCCTTATGAAATATTTAAAATGTTGAAAAATTATTGACATCTTGTTGAAAATTTTCTAAAGTCTTTAAAAATATAAGAAGTTATAAAACTATTTTTTATATATTTGAAATATTTTTGAAATATTTGGTAATCTTTGCTAAGAAGTCCTGAAAATGTTAAAAGCATTTGTTAATATATGCGAAATTGTTGAAATCTTTTTTAAATATTTGAAATCTTGAAAAATCATTGAAATGTTTGTAAAATATTCCCAAGGTCTTTAGAAATATGAAAAATAGTTAAACAGTTTTTTAAATTTTTACTAATATTTGTGAAATTATTAAAGTCTGTAAAATATTTTTAAAATATACGAAGAAATCTTTGCGATAATTAACTTTTAAAAAAAGTTATATATTTCCTTATTGGGTTCCATTAATTCAGCTCTAATATATAATTCTCGTACACGTGTGGATAGCACATTGGAAAATAGATAAGAAGGCGTGCAATTAAAAACTTTGTATTTATTTCCCTTGAAATTGTTTTCAATTTTTCGTTATATTCTGAAGTACAACTCGTGATGAAACTAAATATTCTTATAGCAAATATAATTTATTCTATTGCTTGTATTTGGAAAAGTATTTTTCGTTAATTAGAGAATTTAATTAAGCATATTTTCTCTACTGATGTCATATCTGCCAATTTACTGCGTATCTAGATAAATTCAAATTAATATGAATGAATCTTATCCCTTACATTTTTTAATTTTCTTTATTATGATTGCAATAATTACAGTTGTGGTGGTTAAAGTTTCTTTAAGAAAAGTTTAACAAAAAATAATATGAAATAAATTAAATTTTAATTTTAGAGCATAGTTTAATTTAAAGTATAAAAACGACCAATTAAAAAAAAAACTGTCAAAGTTTCAATAAAAAATATGATTCTTTCGCTAACTAATGAATTTTTAACAAAAAAATTATAATCTTTAACATTCAGTCAAATAATAAAATTTTATCCTCAATACAAAAAATGAAATTTCGACAAAAAATTTGAATGCAGAAGAGACTAATTTTTAAAAAGAAAGTTTAATTTGTAACAAAATTGTAGATTTTTCAAAGAAATGGTCGGAATTAAAAAAAAAAAAGTATATTTTAATATAGTTGCATTTTAAACAAAACAGTTACAGTTTTGAACAATAAATGTAACCTTATACCAAAATGAGTCAGATTTTCTTATATATATTTATGAATTTGTTGCAAATTCGTTTTTTTTTCTTTGGTAAAAGATTAAGTTTTTTAATCTGTTTGATTGAGGCTGCAAGATTTAATCTTTAACATAAAAAACTGTTATAGACTTAAACCAAAATTATTATCTTATATAAAGTATATAATTATTTATTCATTTTTAAACTGGAAACTCAACAATTGCATTTTTGACTTAAAATTTTATTAGTTTGGATCAAGGTTTATCTTTTTACTGAAAACTTAATTTCTTTGATTTGAAATTTTATTATTTTGTTAAAATTTCGTTTCTTTTCAAATAAATATTAATTTTTGCAACTAAAAATTTAATTATTTATTTTAAGTGGAAAATTTATAGATGTTTACGGAAATTCAGGTATGTTGTTGAAAATTTGTTTTCTTTCGTAAAAAAAAGTATTTTTTGAAACTGAAAATATAATTATGCCAGTCAAAATTTCATTTTAGTTGAAAACTTATCTCTTTTATACCATTTTACCTTTTTTTGTTGAAACTACAACTGCTCGGTTGATTATTAATCCGTTTTTGTTAAACATTCATTTTTTTTAATACAATTTTTATATAAAGATGATTATGTAACTCTGGTAACTGCTTAATTTTTTGAATCCATTTTATTGAGGTTAAAAGATTTAATTTTTTGTCCGAAAAAATTGGTATAGGCTTAAATCAAATTTATTACCTTATAAACAGAATAGACAAATTTATTATTTTTTTAACATGAAACTCATCTATTGGATTTTTGTGAGTCATCCGCTTCAGATGAAAATTTGAATCATCAGTTAAAAATTCATCTCTTTTGCAAAAAGATCATTTTTCTTAATTGAAAACTGAATTTTTTTCTAAATTTTATTAGTTTGGTTAAAGCTTTATACTTCTGGTGAAAAATATATCTCTGTGATTCAAACTTTTATTATATTGTTAAAATTTTGTTGCTGAAAATTTAATTATTCATTTTAAGGGTAAATTTATCAATTGTCATGAAAATTTATAATTTAAATGAAAATTCAAGTCTTTTAAAAAAATGTTTTTTCTTTAGATAAAAAAAAATCATACTGTAGGTTCTAATATTCTAGTCGAAATATTATTTTAGTTGAATCTATACAAATTTGAGCCTTTTTTAAATAAAAATGCAACGGTTTAATTGGTTACCAACCCATTTTTCTGAAGCATTGATTTTTTTTTTAGAAATTAGATATTTTGGTTAAAGATTATTTTAGATAAAAATGCAAATCATTGATTGAGCCGTCAAATGTTATTGTAGAAATTCATTTAAATTTTTTGTTGTTGAAAATAACTTTTATAAATGACAATTTAACTATTCCATTTTAAGTTATAAATTCACCCAAGATAATGACATTTTGAAAAAAACAGTTCAATGTTTTAACAAAAAATATGAAATTCCACCAAAAAGAATTGGATTTGATTATTTGAATTTATTTATATTTTGCAAATTCATCTTTTTTTCTTTGGCAAAAGAATAATTTTTTGAATCTATTTTGTTGAGCCTACAAGATTTAGTTTTTAACATAAGAAAACTGGTGTAGGCATAAAAAAATTTATTATTTTATATAAAGAAAATACACATCTATTAATTTTTGTAATTTAAATTTATCTATTGCATTTTTTAACTTATCCACTTCATCGGAAAATTTAACTAATTTGTGGAAAAAATTTTTTTTTCAGAAAATAATATATGTCGGTTGACAATTAAATTCTTTTCTAAAAATGTTGTTAGTTTGTATCAAGGTTTATTCTTTTACTGAAAAATCAACCTCTTTAAAATAAAATCTGATAATTTATGACAAGTTAAAAATTGATTGATTTTTATGAAAATTCACGTATTTTGTTAAAAAATTGGTTAGAATTTAAATTTTTAATAATTTAAAGTTTTCGGAAACGACTACTCGTCTTTCAGCC
>NC_046663.1:32457651-32479779 GCF_010883055.1 Belonocnema kinseyi | reverse complement strand
TTGTGTAAAAATTTATTTTGGATTCTCAAAAGTAGATCCTTTCGAACTGATAATTTTGTATAATCAGAATGACATGTAAAGGCTAAATAAAAAATAAATGAAATAAAATTTTATTTACACTATGACACTAAAACAGGTTAATAGGAAAGAAAATACCATGAACTTATTATTGCCAGTGCGTATTATATTTATTTTTAAAATGATTACATAAAAACCAAAATTTCAAGACACACATTTTTTATCATAGAATGATGTTCACAATAGTACCAAGTGTAACGTAAAAACGCTAACGTGTTTCATTATCATTATTTAAAAAGTATCAGTGTTGATATCCGGATCCTGAACTTCCAAAAACATCCCAATCATCATGAAGATTATGATTAACTCTAGAATCAGACTTTTGATAATAATGTTGAGGAGAACTGTGAAGGTTCCTACTATTGGGAATTAAATCTGGTTTATAATCCCCAAAAGCATGCTCTGGAATATGAGATTCCTGCTGAAATTGAAATTGAGGTTGCTGATGATGAAAACTATTAGGAGAATAACTCGGGAAATTTGGATCACTCTCTTCTTTGACCTGGTGGCGAAACCCTCCTTCTTCTGTAAAAGAACTTCTGATGTATACAAAAATCATCATATCTGTAGATAAACTTTTAAACAAATGATTTAATTGGATTGGACCTGAGAATAATTCGACACATCTGGAAAATTGAGAATACTGATACCTTTTACTCTTCGGATTCTTTTTGGTGGTTCATTTGAAGCTCTCTGAACAAATTGTGTAGAAGCTGGATGAAAACCATTTTCAGGCACAGGAGGAGGCCCGATGCGAGCATGATCAATTAACCACTTTGTATTTTCGTACTCTGTGTGTTCTGGATGCAAAGTTTTTTGATTTTTGTAGCGATCGTTTAGGATCACTCTTGTACCTGCGTCATTTTGAGGAGGATAGCCATACCGAAACCCGTGTTCATTTAAAAGATATTGCATTGCTGCAAAAAGATAAAAATATACACAAAACTCATCGAAATATCTACTACCAAGATCCAATAGATTTTTACCTGCCGAACTTTGTGAAGAAGTAGAATAAGTTCCATAACTTTGTTCATGAGGAGATCCTGGATAATGAGAAGGAGATCCATTATTTTGTTGAAGGAAAGATGTTTGGAAATGAGAAGGATGTTGTTCTAAATTCGGAGCCTGATGAGCTACTGAGTCTAAATGAGAATTATTAGATGATGATATAGTGGCTTTAGAAGCGACAAGTGCATCTAAAGTGTCTTTCTCTGGTGATGGCTTATTGAATATGCTGTTCAGCATACCTTCAGCTTCTTCTGTTAAAAGACAAACATAGAAAAATATTATTCTCATTATATCAGGAAGAAATTATCCAGATGTTGAATAAGGATCAACACTTATTTCAGAAACTGATGATCCAGATCTTGACTAAGGATTAATAATACTTACCAATTCCATAAAAGAAAAGCATGATCATAAGCACAAGAGCACCAAAGAAGGGCCTCATTTTTTTTGATGATCAAACTGACTTGTTTAGAATTTTAGAGGGGTAAACTAATCATTTTTTGGAAACCGCTAGCTATTATATATTCTACCTGTTTGTAGATATCGGAGAGAAAAATAGGAAATGCTAGTCACACTTGATAAGATTCTATTTATTTTGCTTGGAATTTTTTCCATCTTGCAAGGTAATGATATGCTACCCAGGTTTTCAGTGTTTAACAACTTCGTTGAAGTTTGGGGATTAAATCGTCATTGAAATAACTGCCTACTAAATACTACCTTTTAGAGAATGTATTTATGAAAATCTAAATTTGACAACATCATGTCCCTGGAATAATGCCTGAATTTCCTTGAAAAGAGAGCAAGTAAAGTTAATTTTTCACCAGAATACGAAATAAAAATTTTGTAAAGAAAATTAATGTAGTCAATACTGTACTCAATATCAAAAGATTGATTTTTTTACTAGAAAACCTTTATTTTCAACAAAATAGCGGAATCCACACCTACATAGTTTAATTTGTTAGATACGTACATATCAACAAAATAGTTGAATTTTTAACAGCAGATATAAATTTTCCACTGAAGTGACGAATCTTCAAACAAAGCAATTTGATTTTTAAAAAGTAGTTTAATTTTCAAACCAGTAATCGAATCTTCAATAAAAAGAAGATGAATATTTAAAGAAAAGTAGGGGAGAATGGGGCTACATTGAGCACTTTTTTTCAAGCAAAATTTTTTTCAAAGGAATCTGACAAATGTTTTTATTTATTTGTAGTTTGATAAAAGATCAAACATCCATCTTCAGTTCACATGATTGATCAAGATATTTATTACGTTATTTAAGAATAATGTTGACATTCTTTTAATAATAAAAAAATTACAAATAAAATCAAATTAAAGTAGAAAACTAATAGAAAGTTAATTGAAATGTAATCAACATTATTTAAATTTTAAAATACATTAACAAATCTGAAAAGTAAAAAGTTGAAGGAAAACAAACAAGAAATCACTAATTGTATGATGAAATAAAAATAATAATTACAAATTACGTTAAAATTTGATTTCAGTTACATGGAGAATGAATTGACTTACACGCCAGATTCACAAATTGAAAACAAAATAAAAAATGAACAAATAAAAATGAGCAAATTCGACTTTCAATCAGAATGAAGCAAAAAAATAACATCAAAATCCAAAAGTGAAGCTTTTTCAAAAAACGTTTTAATTTATAAACTACATTTAGTATTCCTACAAATAACAAAGAAATAACAAAGTTTATAACAAAGAAATAATTTGTTATAAAACTATTTGACCAACACAGGTAGATTTTAAATAAAAAGGATGCATTTTCCAACAAGATAGAATGATTTTAAAAAGTTATTATATAATTACACAATTGCATTTGCAACAAAATAGTTGCTTATTGAACAAAAGTTACGAATTTACAACAAGAAAGTAAATTTTTTCACCAAGTATGTTAATTTTTGTCGAAATTGTCGAAATTTCAAAGAAATAAAAAAACAATTAAACTGAAACCAAAAACAGTGGCATTGTCAACAATAAAGTTTAATTTTTCTCTAAAAAATTATGACCTTTCATCAAAATAGTTGAATTTGCAATGAAATAACCGAATAATAAAAAATTCATCCAGAAAATAAAAATCCGGAACAAAAATTATAATAGTAGACTTTTCAATGTTTAAATAATTAAATTTTCTTTCGTTTTAAACAAAAGTTCTAAAAGTTGATTGATCAGGATAACTTGCGAGAAAAAATCAAATATGTTGCCTGAAGAGTTATATTTTCACATCTTTAATGTTATAATGTTTAATTTTAAACAACCGAGTTGAAATTTTACAAAACAGATGCAATTTCAAAAAACGAAAATGAATTTCGAACAAAAAAGTTATTATGCAAATAAATAAAATATTTGAATTTTATAACATAATTGATCAATTTTTAAATAAAATAGGTGAATTTATTGACGTATAATATAATAATTATTATTATTCCCACCCACAAAGATTTTAATTCTAATAGATGAATCTTTTGCTAATTAATGAATTTTTAACAAAACAAATAATCATTTTTAACATTCAGCCAAATAATAAAATTCTATGGTCAATAAAAAAATGAAATTTCGACAAAAAATGTTAAGGCAGAAGAATATAATTTTCATCAGGAAAGTTTAATATGTAACCAATTAGTCAATTTTTCAATGAAACGGTTGAAATTTTGAAAAAAAATTAAACTATAATCTAAAATAGTTGCATTTTGAATAAAACAGTTCAATTTTTGAAAATAACGTACCATTATACCAAAAAAGATTTTCTTATTTAAATTTATGAATTTGTTGCAAATTCGTTTTTTTTCTTTGGCATAAGATTAATTTTTTAAATCTATTTTGTTGAGGCTGCAAGATTTAATTTTTAAATATAAAAGGCTGTAATAGACTTACACCAAATTTATTGCCTTACATAAACTATATACTTATTTATTCATTTTTAAACTGGAAACCAAATAATTGAATTTTTCCTTAAAATTTTAATAGTTTAGATGAAGGTTTATCTCTTTCCTGAAAGATTAATTTCTTTGGTTTGAAATTGTATTATTTTGTTAAAATTTCTTTTCTTTTCAAATAAATATTAATTCCTTCAACTAAAAATTTAATTATTTATTTTAAGTTCCAAATTTATAGATTTTTATGAAAATTCAGGTATGTTGTTAAAAATTTGTTTTCTTTAGTAAAAAAAAATAATTTTTGAAACTGAAAATATAATTATTCTAGTCAAAATTACATTTTAGTTGAAAAAATATCTCTTTTATAACATTTTAGCTTTTCTGGTTAAAACTTCAATTGCTTGGTTGATTATTAATCGGTTTTTGTTAAACATTCATCTATTTTTTTTAAATAAAATTTTTGGTTGAAGATGATTTTAGATAAAAATTCGTAACTTTGATTGAGCTGTGAAACGTTTTTGTGGAAGTTCGTTTTCTGTTTTTTTTTTTTTTTATGAAAATTAGTTTTTTTTTGGTAATTGAATAATTTTTTGAATCGATTTTATTGATACTAAAAGATGTCGTTTTTTGCATAAAAAATCTGGTAAAGGCTTAAATCAAATTTATTACCTTATAAACTGAATATACAAATTTATTAATTTTTTAACATGAAACTCATCTATTAAATTTTTGTAAGTCATCCACTTTAGATGAAAATTTAACTTGCCTGTTAAAAATTCATCATTTTTTCTAACTGAAAACTCAATAATTTTCTTAAAATTATATTAGTTTGTTCAAGGCTTATCCTGTTACTGATAAATTCCTCTTTACTGTTTAAAATTTTCTAATTATAGTGTTAAAATTTTGTTTCTTTTGAGCGAAACATTAATTGTTTCAACTAAAAATTTAATGATTTATTATAAGTTGAAATTTATTATTTTAAGTGAAATTTATAAATTTTAAAACAAAGTAAGCCCAATTTTGACCCAAGAAAGAAAACATGATTTAAAAAATGGTTAAAAAAGGTAAATTCTCAATGGCATTTATAATAGTTGATATTATCTCAGAAAAAAGAAGTTTTAATTTGAAATTAAACATAGTTAATTTTAACCGAGGTAATTAGATTTCTGCACTAAAATCGAAAAATTTTGAAAAGAAAAAGCCGAATTTCGAAAAAAGAATGAAAAAGAATGTCCTCTAAATTGTCAAATTTCAAAGATAAAAAGATTAATTCTCTACAAAAAAGGTGCATCTTTTAACCGAAAATATAAATTATTAACAGGGAAATGATATTTTAACTAAATAGTACAACATTCTACCAAAATAGTAGAATTTTTATCAAAATACGTGAATTTGTAACTAAGTTGTTAAATTTTCAACGAAAATAGATGAATTCTAAGCAAAGAAATCTAATAGTTAGTATTTTTTTAACCTTACTTTGTAATTAATGACCAAATTGAAACATTTTTCTTTAAAATCTTCTACTATTTTCCAAAATCTAATCCTTCATGCAGTTGAAATTGGAAAGAGAAAAAGTTTTTGATTAATCAGTGAAGAGCAGTATCCTAGTAGTAAACTATTAAACAAGGTTCAGTTCAGATTTCGCTACCACCTTCATTTGAGTCTTGCGGTTTTGGACTGATAGCTTTAAAGAAAATCCGCAAGGGCGCGACGTGCCACCTCTCGCGAAACAGAAATGATGCGTCGAGTGTTCAAGACAGCAGTCCACACGTAACGAAGCATAATTACCTGGAGTAGAGACTACCGTGACCACCATTGCAGTTCCATCAGAGCGAAGCTCTTCCATTGCTGCGTTCCAGCTGAAGTTTTTAAAAAAAATTAATATTCCAAAAATGTTGGGGAATTTTAGTTACATAAATTTATGCATTTGTAAGCGTAGGATATGTTACCCATTAAATCTTAGGTAAATTTAAGCACTTATAATATTTAAAAAAAGTTTATGGAGATTTCCGTGAATAATAAGTATCAAGCCCCGACTAGGATAAGTTGGGTCACCTGACTAGCCCCCGACTAATCTACCGTGACGCTGCTGGTCGGGGGCTAGTCAGATGACCCGACTAGCCCCCGACTTTAAGTGTGTTCGAATGGTCGGGAACCAGACTAGTTCCCCATTTGAATTTCTACACGGGTAGAGGTAAATAAGGCGGTAAATCGTTGATGAAGATAAATCCAGTATATAAAGTGAAATACAATTATTGGCCAAGTTTCCATAGAATTACTAACGAGGAAGCGCGAACTTGAATTAACTTTAAATTTAAAGATTTAAAGAAACATTTTTTTGTAACTAAAATAAGATGACTTAAATTAATTATGTTTTGGTAAATTTTATTAATATTTAAAATTTTATTTTGTAAATTAACAGAAATATTTCGAAATTTGTTCATGAATATAGATTCAATAATACGTCTTTGATAAGTATTTTTTGCAGTAGCTAACATTTTAGTATTTCTGAATTCGAAATCGAAATAGTGATTAGAATTCCAAGAGTGTTGTGATAAGCCTGTATTTAAATTCCCAATTGTACCATCTCTTTTATGTTCGGTATTAATTTTTTCCCAGTTTCACCAATATAAACTTTATTACAACATTTGTATTTTATCATATAAATAACACCAGACGAATTTCCAATGATATCCCTTTAAATACGAATAAAATTCCTGTTAATAATTTCATTGCAAATATTGAAAATTCTATAAAAAAATATTAAAGAAGAGGATGGAAAACTTAATATTCGAAAAACTGTTACTCAAGTAGTTTCAAATCAGAAAAACATAAATAAATTTAAAAATTTTGAAAAATCAGTCAAATTTGTTGAAAATTTTTAAAAAGGACATCAAGATTTAATTTTTGTAAAAGCAGATAAGGAAAATCAAACCGTTGCAGCTAATAGAGATTACTATAAGAAAACTGTTGAAAATATTCTTAAGAATAATATTTTATATAAAAATATAAAAACAAGTATGGTTTCAACTTTAGAAAATAAATGTAATGACATATTCATTAGATGGGAGAAAAGAAATTGATTAATGATCAATGTTCATACCGGTTAAAAACTTACAATAGTGTTGTGGCAATAGCTTGTGCTCTTCCTAAGGTACATAAGCCTAAATTAAATTGGAGATTAATTGTTTCTACAGTTGGTTCTTCTACTTAGAATTCATCCAAATACATTTCTAATATTTTCGAACCAGTTTCACAAAACACTAGCTTAAAAAAAAATAGTTGGAGATTTAAAGATATTCTAAAAAACATTATTGTTCTTAAAACTCACTCAATAGTTTCCTTAGATGTCGTGTCGATGTTTGATAGCATTCCGCTTGATCTTGCTTTAAATTTTATCGAAGAAAAGCTTATTTTAAATCATAATTTAACAAAAATAACTAAGAATGAACTATTAATAGTCACTAGAACTGTTTTCAATTAAACTGTTTTCTCTTCCAATAATAAATTATATAAACAGATATCAGGTTGTGCCATGGGTTTGCCCTTATCTCCGGTAGTTTCTGATATAGTATTACAAGATGTTAAAAAAAGGGCTCTCGATTTATTAAATTTCACACCCATCTTGTATAAAAGATATGTTGACGATATCATAGCAATTGTTCCTTCTGATAAAATTGACCTTCTTTTAAACGTGTTTAACACTATAGAGGAGAGCACAAAGTTCACTCTTTTACTAACTAACTGGTATAAAAAACCGTCTTGGTCTGGGAGATATCTCAATTACAATTCACATAATTTATTTTGTCATAAAATTGGTTTAATCAAAGATTTATTTGATAGGTGTGTCAAATTGAGTGACGTGCAATATAGAAAAGAAAATTTAAATCAACTAAAAACAACATCAGTATGTAACAACTATTCTCTTCCTTTAATGAATGACATTATCGCTGAGCGTGTACATGAAATTTATAATAGTACTAAAAATAAAAATAAATGGATTGATGCTTACAATAAATTTGATTTAAAAGTTACGTTACCGTATATGCAACCCAGTGGGCACAAAATTTAAGGACGTATTTACGAGATCATTACGACATTTTTACGACAACTTTACGACATCCTATGTCCATATCGTTTCGGTGTCTTTGTGATAGCGTAAAAAAATCTTTAGATCATACGACTTATTTGCGATATCATAAAGACACCATAATGACATGGACATAGGATGTCGTAAAGATGTCGTAAAGATGTCGCCGAAGTTTGTGTCCACTGAGAAGGTCTCCCTGAACGTTTATGAATTTCATTTAAAAAAAATTAACACAAATGTTTATTTCAAAAGCACTAACAGTTTAGATAACTATTTATTGAAGAAAAAATATAGGGATGGCATTGTAAATTTGTCTGGTGTTATTTATATGATTAAATGAAAATGATGTAATGAAGTTTATATAGGTGAAACTGGGAGGAGATTCCAAACTAGAATTGCGGAACATAAAAGAGATTTACAATTGGGAATTTAATTACAGGCTTGTCAAAAACACTCTTGGAATTCTAATCACTATTTCGATTTTAAATTCAGCAATATTAAAATATTAGCTACTGAAAAAAAATACTTATCAAAGACGTATTATTGAATCTATATTCATAAACAATTTTCAAAATATTTGTGCTAATTTACAAAATGAAATTTTGAATATTAATCAAATTTACCAAAGCAAAATTAATTAATGTCATCTTATTTTAGTTCCAAAAAAAAGTTTTGTTTAAATCTTTAAATTTAAATTTAATATAAGTGCGTTTTGTCTCTGAAAAAAAGGTTCTTCAATTTTATGAGTCTTTCTCTTTTTACTCATCCTTAATAATTGTTTGGAGTCTTACTTTTTTTAAACTTTAATAACGTATAAACTATTTTGAATATGAAACAAAAAAATTTGACATGTATTGAATCAAAAATTGGCATTATTGTTGTTTCGCTTACAAATCGTTTTCAACTAAGGTATTATTTTTTAAATATTTTTTACTCATAAATAATAACTTTTTAAAACTATTTATATTTATTTTTATTATGTATTAGCTTATTATAATTATTATTTGGATACTCTGAAAAAGGCACGCAGTGATGCCGATACGTCGTCGAAGTTTTAATTTTTGTTCTAAAAATAAATGGAGTTGAATTGATACCTCTAATATGTTTTTATTTTATCGTGGACGTAAGACAGAAGAAATATTTTTTTACAATTCATTATTGCATTGTCGGTCGAAGAATGGTTTGATTTGGTGTTTCCAAATCTTTACATCTTTTTCAATTTTCTCTTAAGGTTAATTTTCAAATTTAAAAATCGAAAGAAATTTTTTTTAGGTATCCACTATTTTTTTACGATCCTAAATTCATACAAAAGTCCTAAAATATCTTATGATTTTTCATCATTTTTGAACCGATAAAAAATTTCTTGGTCTATTAAATTTACTTAAATTTTTTATAAAATTATATGTCATAGCCAAATTTTACTTTAAAATCTTTGACACTCTTTTTTTAAATTTTAGGAAATAATTTGAAACATTTTGTAATTTTTTCAAAAGCTCTCTTAGAACTAAGTAGTACAAGAAATAATTAAAAACTTTCCCATGATTCTTAAAACTATATTTTTCATTCTCCTTACGCCTAGCAAACTTGAGTTTAACTAAATTTTATTTCAATTCTGAATAATAAAAAATATGTCAAAGTCATCCATATTTTTTAAAAACATTTTTAAGTTTTTAAAACTAAAATTTTTTTTTTCAAAATCAAACATCAGCTGTTTAAAATTTTCCCACAAATCTTTAAATAAATTGAATCAAGAAATCTTTCAAAATGATTAAAAAGCTGCTACGTTTTTTTTTCTAATTCTTAAAAATAAGTTTTTCATATAATTTGATTTTATTTAAACAAAAAGATTAACTGACAACCGAAAAAGACGGACTTTTGATCAAATTTAATAGTTTGTAACGAAAAAATTGAACTTTCAACGAAAAGAGATGAATTTTGAAAGAAAAAGAATAATTTTCTACCGAAAAAGGCGAAGTTTTAATAAGTTCAAAAATTATTAAAAAAAGGTTTAGTTTTTAAGAGAGAAAAAAAATAAAAAGTAGTTCAACTCTAATAGCAATTCATTGGTAAAAAGCGATAGTAAGATAAAATTAATTTATAAAAAAAACTGCAGCTCTCGACTGTGTGCGCTCGATGTGAACGGACCGACAACTGTAATTTTGTGATTTTTAACTCTCTTTTGTTAAAGCTCTTTTGGCTTTAACGAACACATTCTCATCACGTATCTCGTGCTTCGCACTCGATTTTGTCCGCTCTGTAAACTTTTCTACATTATACACAACACTTTTATATCAATTATAATATATTTTTTATGTAACTCTGTCAGGGATTACTTACTGAAAAGTTGAAAAATAAAAAGCAAATCGTATTTATCATGATTATTTTTGTATTTGTTTCTCACTTTGCTTTAAATTGTATTCTAAGCTGCTCTGAAACATGTTTCATTTCAATAAATGTATATCATTACAATTCATAATGTGCATACAAATTGAATGATACTAATTCTTATTTCCTCGTTTTTATAATTTATTTAGTTTTAATGTTGATTTTTACGATTAAATCAAGTCTTCTGCCCATCTGCATATTCTCTACTACAGGAACCTATATAGGGTCATATAGGAGCCTACGTCCTCTTTCGTCCTTTTTGTGCTTTTTCCAAAAAGTTAATTTTTTAATTCTTAATCTTATGTTTTACGATAAGAAGAAAATCTACTCATCCTATCGAAAAATGATTAATAATAAATTTATAGATCTTTTTAGGCGAACAACTTTTCTCTGGTAATTTAAGTTCATACCTTGTGTCGTCTTTTCAAACAAATTTAATATGTTTATTTAGAATGTTATTTTTTACGACTTAAGCAAAAACTAACTATCCTATCAAAAATTATAGTTTTTTTCGGATGAAAAAGTTTTGTCTCATTTTGTCGTAGCTTATATCGAAAAGCGATTCATTCTTTATTTGTAGTTCTTTCCAGGGTGCGCAATTTCAGCTTTTTCATTATTTTAGTATCTTGCATAGTTTGACCGAAAAATGGAATTTTTTAATTATTTATTATTTTTGGTACGATAAAATTTGGAGTGTTCAACTTCTCGACCAAATTAAAAAAGTTGTTATCATAGTCCTGTAGGGCTTTCAAAAATCAAATTTTTTCTTTTCTTGACTTTTCTTCATATCGTGCGTTTTTTGGTCTAAATGTTCATTTTAGTTTTTTTTTTTTGGATTTTCAAATTGCTCTAACTCTGACAATTTTCTTTTTATAGAAAAAAATCATGAGGACAAGTAGTTTAAATTTCTGAATACTATGAACAACCGTACATAGAATTTTGAAATCTTGAAAAAATGGGGTTTCAAACATTTTTGGTACGATCAAATTTGGAATTTTCAACTTTTTGACAAAATTAAAAAAGTTGTTATCATAACCTTGTAGGTTTTTCAAAAAGCAACGTTTTTCTTCTTTAGACTTTTTGTCGTATCAAGTATTTGTTTGGCTTAAATTGTTCATTTTAGTTTGTTTTTCTGGATTTTGAAAATCCTAAAACTCTAGTAATTTTTTATTTTTCAAAAAAATTCTTGAGGATAAATTGTTAGATTTTTTTGACTTCTATAAATAATTGTACAGAGAATTTTTTGAATTTTTAAAAAAGTGGTCTCAAAAATATGGAAAATGTGCCCACTTTTTGAATTTTCATCCAAAATGGCTGGCTAACGAACTTGACCTTTAGATTAGGACCCTAAAAGAGTTAAAAAGTTATCGTGTTCACAGACAGACCGACATAAAGATAGACATACAGAGATACAGCCCTGCAGACAGACAGACGCATTCGTAAAAACCTGCTTTTACGATTCACGGGGTCTCGAAACGTGGACATTAGACAATAATTAGGGGGGGGGGGGGGGGGGGGGGGGGGCGTCAAGTTTTACACAAATCTAATGCCTTCAATAATGAGAATGTAAAAACTTAAAATAAATGTTTTCATTATGTTTTAAGATTTTATCATCAAAAATCGAAGTTTTTATTTAAAAATCTTCCTATATTCTTTTTCTAGGTCTCATTTAAACAATTATTCAGTAAGCTCAGTCGTACAAAATTATGATAAGGCTAGCCGTGAAAAACACGTATAAAGTTCACTGTCTTAGAGAATTTGTTGGTTCACTGATAAAAACTTATTTGATATGAAGGCTACAGAAACTACAAAAATCAGCTTGATAAATTTTTTTAATTTTTGCAGATGATTAGAGATTCTATAATTCTTTTAGAATATTCTATTTTTAATCCTATCGCAGAAAAAATTGTTCGCTTCTCCTGTAAAATTTCACCTTTTGGTTTTACCTGGTGATCTCAGTAAATCATACATTTAGGGGAATCAAGCCTAGAGTATGTAACCGGAATTTGTAAATATTTTATAAAATTTATGTGAAATTGTAAATATTAAAAACATCCATTTTTTTTAGATCCTAATAATGTTTTTAGGAAGCTATCGGGTAAAGAAAACTTTGCAACTAAAATGATAGATCTTCAAACCAAAAAAAAAACGAATTGTGAACCAAATAGTTCAATTTTCAACCAAAGAGACGAATTTTTAAATGAAAAGATTAATCTTTAAGAAACAAATTATTTCTTCACAAAGAATTAACTTAAAAAAGTATTCTCTATTCAATACAAATGAGGAAATCTGAAATTATGAATCTGAAATGAAATAGTTAAAATTTAAAATAAAAAAAATAAATAACTAAGACTATTAATTTTTAACAAAAAAAAACGAATTTTTTTCAAGATAGTTAAATTTTCAATAACAAATAAATTGTTTTAAACCAAATTTTGAATTTGAAAATAAGGGAAGGCTTTTTAGTCAATAAAGAGAAGTATTAACTAAATTGACGAAGTTTTTATTCAAAAAGACGAATTTTTAACCTGAAAAATTATTTTAAGAAAAAACTAATAACCAAAATTTAAAATTTTTATCGCACATTCAGCATTTTTAACCGAAAAAAAAACAAATATTTCAATTTTCAATCAACGAATCAAAATGGTTTTTAATTTTAGATGAAAACAGTACAATTCAATAGAAAAGGCGAAATTTCGACAAAATAGATGAATTTTTAAACAAAAAGGGGAACTTTCATCTCAAATCACTAATTTTTAACAGTAAAAAAAATAATTTTTGAAAAAGTAGTAAAATTTTCAACCAACGAGGAAATTTCCAAGAAGAAGAGATGAATTTTGAGACCAAAATGACGAATTAAAAAAAAGAAGATTTTTTAGTCAGAAAGAAAAAGAATGGAATCAATTGCTGGACATTAAATTCAAAAAGACAAATTTTTAACCCGAAAGATGATTTCAACCAGAAAGTGATACATGAGTTATAATTTCTGAACCAAAAATAGTAAAATTTCCAACCAACAATTTAAATTTTCATCTAAAGTGTCGCACTCTTAACAGAAAAAGATTATTTTTTGAAGAAAATGTTCAATTTTCAATTACCGAGGCGATTTTTCAATTAAAATAATTAATTTTGAGCAAAAAATTAATTGCTGAAAAATTTCATCTTTCAAAACTAAATAGTTGCATTTTTAACCAAAAAAGATGAATTTTCCACAGAAAATATAAAAGTTCAAAATGTCTTTTTTAAATTGTAAAACAGTGTTATTCAATACAAAAGACAAAATTTCAACAAAATAGTTGCATTTTTAACAAAAAAAGACGAATTTTCGACTGAAAATTCAAAATTCTTTAGAATATTTTAAAATATCTTAAAGTTTTTTAAATCCTTCGAAATCCCGAAAATTTATTGAAATATATTGAACATTTTTTAGAATAATTAAAAATATCATAAAATATTCATAATGACTTTAAATCATAGAAGTGCCTTGAAATCTTTTAAAATTCTTTTAAAATTTTTGAAATGTTGCGAAATCCCTCAATTGTTGTTAAATAATTATTTGCAATTCATTAAAATATGATCAAACCCCATGAAATGGCATGAAATCTTATAAGGTTTCTTGAAATTCCTTCAAAATTCTTTGAAATATTTAGAAGTGTTCTAAAATACCTTTGAATCTTTTTAAGTTTTTAAAATTCTCATAAATCCTAACAAATCTTCCGAATTTTTAAGGAAATTCTTTAAAAAAAAGGTAATAAGGTTTTAAAATCCTGTAAAGTCCTGTGCAATTCCCTGAAATATTTGAAAATCTTTTTAAATCTTTAAATCTTTAGATTCATTAGTTTAGTTAAAAATTCATCTCTTCAGTTAAAAATTGAAAAATATTGTTGAAAATTTATCTTTCTGAATTGAACATTTAAATATTTTGGAGCAAGTATTTTTAGTAATTTTTAACTATTTTCTATTTAAATAAAAATCTTTCTTGATTTTAATATTAGGTCTTACAATTTTTATTGACAATTAATATTTTTTTGGTTCGATAAATTCAAGGACTGAATTGAAAGTTGAACTTCTTTATAAAAAAATAATTTTTCTTTTTGTTAAATATTTATAAATTCAGTTAGACATTTAAATGTTTGGTTGTAAATTAAATTTGTCGATGAAAATCTAACTAGCTGTATAGCAGTTGATTAACATTGCTGAAAAATTTATTTTCTTTCGAAAATTCACCTATTTAAATGAAAATGTAACTATTTTGTTGGGAATTAGTTTTCTTGTTGGTTGCAAATCAATTTCTTAATCTGAGCATTTTAATATTTCATTTTTGAATTAAAAGTTCAGCTGTCTGGCAGAAAAATGTTGGCATAATTGATTGCAATTTATTCGTATAAAAAGGTTCAGAGAATGTACGAGAGGAATTGATTAATTAATTTTTTAAATAAATATATTATTTACTATGGCTTCCTTATTGTTTCAATATATTTTTTAAGTTCTTCTTGTTTATATCTTTGTTTAGTATTATTATATACATTTATGAATGATTTTATATATTTTTATTGCACAATGAGTTGTTTTCCAATGTTAAATTAGGAAATATCTTGACTAATGAAAATCATAATTTGTACTAATCTTGAGTTGCTCAATTTCCGCTCTACAAATGCATAAAATCTTACTAGTGATTAGTTAAGGTTTAATTTTTTTATTCGAAAACAGAAAAAAGTATCTTTTGCTTAAGAAAAAATGTACACAATAAAAATAAACTTATTAGACCCTAAAGGCCCTTAATGGCCGTGTCTAAACATTTTGAAGAACCGTACGTTTATGGAGGTTGATATCACGGTCGAGTCTAAATTTACTGAAACTACTTTAATTAATTTGAATCGTATTGACTCCTTTTTATTTTAAGATTCTAAACAATTCTAATTTTTTTATTTTTGTTCAAACAATCAGAAGGCAATGTTTCTAAATTCGAGACACGCTGTATCACGTTTACATTTTTAGAATAAGACCTTTTAATTGTGTCAATAGTTTCAAGAATATCACACTATCACGTAGCTTCAATAAAATTATCCATTTTTCCACTTTTTTCATCTTAATAACCTTTTTTTAATTATTAAACACAGTTCTGAGTAAATTCTAGTTATTTTTATAAAGCAATTAGTTTGTTTTCAATATTGAATAATGAGTTATCTCAACTAATGAAATTAGTAATTTTTACTAATCATTAGTGGCCCACTTTTCACTGATCAAATCTGTAAAAAATTTATTGCAACCTTTTTATCGTTTTCCCCCTTTCTTTTAAACATAGAAAGGTAGATTTTGAACTGGAAATGGAAGAGTTAAACTTTTTATTAAGAAAAATTGTTTAAACTTATATTTAAAAAAACTAATTTTCTACAAAAAAGACAAATTCTCAATAAAACACAAGAACGCTCAACCGAAAAGTTGAACTTCAGACTAAGCTAGAATAATTTTTAACAAAAGAACGAAATTTTTACATAGAAAAGAACCGTTTTTACCGAAAAGGGAATACGTAAATTTTAAATTAACTACATAATTCTTTAAACAAACAAGAAAAAAAATCTATACAAAACGGTTCAATTTCCAAAAAAAGAGATGAATTTGTAACTGAAATTTTTAATCGTTAACTAAAAAATGAATGATCAGGAATGTAGATCAACTTTAAAATCTATTTGTTAAATTTGTTACCAAGAAGATTAATTTTTAAACAAAAAGATTAATTTTCTACCGGAAAAGGAATTTTAAATTATTTTCAAAAGTTCTCAACCAAAGAAGTGGAATTTTCGACTAACAAGATAAAGTTCAAAACAAAAATAATATTTTGCTCACAACAAAGTTCAATTTACAATAAGATTTAAAAATTCTAAATGAAAAAGTTGAATTATGAAGAAAGAAAGATAAACAACAAAATTTTATAATTTTTAAGAAAATAGTTTAACTTTGAAACCTAGTTGTTAAATTTGAAGGAGAAAGATGAATTTTTTAACATAAAAATTAATTTTTTACAGAACAAATTAATTTCTAAACAAAAATCTTAATTCACTAACAAAAAAACGAATTTTTAATATAATTTTAAATTTCTCAACGAAGAAGCTGAATTTTTAAGAAAGAAAGAAACAAACAAATTTTTCTAATTAAAAAAAAGTTTTAATAAAATTTTTCAATTCTTAATCAAGATGTTGGTTTTTCAAGAAAGGAAGAAAAAGAACATTTTCTTATTTTTTAGAAAGTAGTGCCACTTTAAAAACATAGTAGTAAAATTTTTAAAAAGAGGATACATTTTAAAACATGAAGATACATTTTTTACAGAAAGAAACGAATTTTGAACAGAGTTCAAGAATTCTTAACCAGAAAGTTCAATTTTTAAACAAAAAGATTAAATTAATAACAAAAAGACAAATTTTCAACAAAATTTTTCATTTCTCAACCAAGTAGTTGAATTTTTAAGAAAGAAAGAAACAGAAAAAATGTATAATTTTTAAAAAATAAATAAAAACAAAATAAATAGTTCCTACTTACAAAAAAGACAAAGTTGTAATAAAATAATTCTCAATTAAGAAGTTGAGTTTTTAAAAAATAAAGAAAAAGAAGAATATTTTCAATCAAATCAAAAAATTCTCAACTAAAAAGTTGTGTTACTAAGAAAGAAGTAAAAACAACTAATTTCTCTAATTTTGAAGAAAGTAGTCAAACTCTAAAACCTAATTGTTAAATTTTAACGTAAAAGATGACTTTTTAAACAGAACAATTATTCTTTTTAGAGGAAACGCATTTTTAAACAAAAATATTATTTTACTAACAAAAAAGACGAATTTTCAATAGAACTTTAAAATTCTTAACCAAGAAGTTGAATTTTTAAGAAACAGAAAAAAAGTTCTAATTTCCAATAAATTGAATTTTTAATTATTAAAAAAAAAATCTCAACAAAAAAATCGAATTTTCAAAAAATTTCATGAATTCTCGACCAAAAAGTTTAATTTCCAACTAAAAAGTATGAATTTATAAACAAAACGATGAATTTACTACCAACAAAGACGAGTTTTTAAAATAAAATTCAAGAATTCTCTACCGAAAAGTTTAATTTTCAACTAAAAAAGATTAGTTTACTACCAAAAAGGCAAATTTTTAACAAAATTCAAGAATTTTTAACAAAATGTTTAATTTTTAAATAAAAAGATGAATTTTTTAACATGAAGATTAATTTTTACAGAAAATAACGAGTATTTTACAAATTTCAAGATCTCTAAAAAAAAGAGGAATTTTCAGCTCAAAAAAATTTAAACAAAAAAAATTAATTTCCTGAAAAAGATTCAAATTTTCAATAAAATCCTGGAATTCTTAAGAAAAAAGTTAAATTTTCATTTAAAAACAAACCATTTTCAAATTCAAGAATTTTTAACCAAGAAGTTGAATTTTCAACTAAAAAGGATTATTTTTTGAACAAGTAGATTAATTTACTACCAAAAAGATGAATTTTCAACAAAATTCAAGACTTTCTGAACCAAAAAGTTAAATTTTCAAATAAAAAAGCAGAAAGTTTAAAAAGTATTTTTTTTATAAAATTCAAGAGTTTTCAAACAAAAAGTTGACATTTAAACTAAAAAAAAAGAATTTTCAACCACTCGAATAATTCATGTTTAAAAGTTGTTCTAAAATCATTTATTTACATTTTTCATTTTCTTATTTTTTTATTAATTTACTGATTTATTTTCTATAATGATGTACATTTTTTCATTTTCCTATTTTTTTATCAATTTATTGATTTATTTTCTATAATGATTTGTAATTAGTATAATCAATGACATTCCTTCTTCCTCTTTCTGTTTCATCCCTTTTTATTCGGTTTAATATTTTTGATTTAGTTTCTTATCTGTTTAGTTCTTTAACAGTAATATCTTAATTAATATTTTAAATTTCTAATTCTTTTCTGCTTTAGAAAAGGCCGCTTCTATAGTTTATTCACTTTTTTGAACCGTACATAAAAAAAATATATTTTTTGTATTTTTTAAAAATTTTATAAGATTACAATTTTAATTTTAAATTAATAACATTTAAATATAATTTGTTGAATAAAATTTGTTTTGTTAAATAATTTTTAATTTGTTGGATAAATTTTGTTTTATTAACAGATTTTACATGTTAAAAAAATTCCTTACGCTTAGATAAAAAAATCTTTCCATTCTTGCATTAATTTTGAATTATATTGATAAGAAAGTTTTACTATAAAAAACTGATTTTCAAATATTATAAAATGCCAAAAAAAATCAATAAATGTTTTTATATATCTTTCAGTGAATTTTATAATATTAGTGCTGAAAATATCCTTCCAAATTTCACCCATTTATCTGTTAACATGAAAGTGTGACATGCACACAATCACACACACACACACACTCCCGGAAAACTGCTGATAACTCTTTATTACGCCTTTGTAAATAGAGAAACATTCAAGGAAGTGCATTAAATTTTTTTTTGAAATTTTTAACATCACAAAGCTTTTGCTATTAGGATCAAAATAAAATTTGCAACAAAAGTTTAATTTTTGATTTAAAAAAATTAATTCTAAATAAAAAATGTAGTAGATAATATTCCAGCAAATTAATGTTTTTATTTTGAATAAAAACAGTTTAATTAAATCATGATCATCGATTTTATCACAAAAGAGTTGCATTTGCAATCAGGAAGGATTTTTCAATCAATAGAGGGAAAACAAAGTAATAATTAAATTTGCAACCAATAGAATAAATTCTTAGTAAAATAGTTGATTTTTTCTAAATTTAGTTGTAATTTAAACCAAAAAAGATTAATTCTCAATTAAAAATTTAATTGATGACTTTTAGATAAAAAATAATTAACTTTCAACGAAAACTAATTCTCCTTATTGGGTTCTATTAATACAGTTCGCATTAGCATATATATACATTAAAACTTTTTATTTATTGCCCTCGGAATTTTTTTCAATCTTCCGTGATTATGCTGTGATAGCAAGGTATTCAATCTTTTATAATTACCTTATAGTGTAGAAATAAAAGCGTCATTTAAATAAATATTGGTCTCTCAAACACTGAATTTTAGACAATGTACAGTAAACTTACCATAATTCTATCAGAATGTTGGAATATCTAAATCTTAAAAAAGAAATTAATATTCTTAAACGGCTTTTAATACTTTTAATTGTTGCTTTTAACATTCATTCTTATTAAAATTGATTAACTAATTAATGTTTAAAGGCACTTTTATTATTTTGAATGCAGTCATTAGAGCTAGGATCTTTAACATTTCTTATCAAAATATTTTTAGTACATTCACAACCGAAAAGTTATTAAAGTTTTGTACAAATTAACGATCCCCCCTCCTAATTTTTTTTCGAATTTGCAGGTTTTGAGACCTTCTAAACACGAAAAACAGATTTTTGCGAATATGTTCGTTTGTCAGCCATTTTTTATAAAATTTCAAAAAGTAAACACACGATATGAAAAAAGCCAGGAAGAGAAAAATGTTGCTTTTTGAACACCCTTCAGCATTGCTAAAAAAAAATTTCTTTTTGAATTTTCTCGAAAAATCGAAATTTTGATCGCACATAATCTAATGAAAATCCAAAAGTACCATTTTCCGATCAAGCTATGCAAAATAAGAAAGACTATGAAAATGTAAAAAGTTACATTTTTGTAAAAGACACGCAAGGTACAAAAAAGAGGGAAAAACAAAAATTGTGTATTTAAACCACATCGCCAAATTTGTCAGCAACAACTCTGAATTATCTCACCTGAATTATATCTAGACATTTTCTTAGATCCAATTTAAACCAGGATGCGTATTTTTAGTTTAAATGTTAAAAAATAACATTAAAAATCAACAAAATTAAATTTATGGAATATTGACACAAGATGTAATAAAATGTAAAACAACAGCAAAAATTGTATAGGGTGCGCACTTTTTTTAAGTTATAAAATGAATACAATGAAAATACGTCTGTTGAGATATATGTGATGAGAATGTAATTGTCATAGCCAAAAGGAGCTTTAACAAAAGAGAATTCACAATCACTAAATTACCGTTGTCGATGCTTTGACTTTTAATGTTAAACACCGTGTGCACAAAGGTGGAGCAAGTGCAATCACGTATATTATCGAGCACGAAACGTGAAAACCAAAAGTCGCGCGCCTAGGCGCACTCAAACTTGCGAGCTAAAACGCGCGATAAGAATGTTGTTCAAAATTTGTCTTTTTTGACATAAATCAATATTTCCGGTTACAAACATTTTATTTTTGATGTAAAATCCAACTATTGCAGTAAGAGATGCATCATTGTAGTTGAAAGTTTATCAGTTTAATGAAAAATTTATTTTTCATCTAAAAATTGAACTATTTAATTTTCGAATATTTCTGGTGTTAAATTTGGTTAATTCTGATGGTCAAATAATTTTTTTAGTTACGAGAAAAAAACAGTCTCTGCCCGGATTCAAACCATGAATTGCAATTTTTTACGAGTGGAGCGTTCAACCTATTGCAGTTAAAGATATCTTAATATTATTAAAAAAACAAAACAAAATTTTACCAACAAATTATTTGTTGAAAGAATGTTTCTACCATTTTGTATGATTTAAAGTTTTTTGAAATTAAATTGCAAGAAATTTTGAAAAAAATAATATAATGCTGAAAAAAATTTTAGTTAAATTACTATTGTTAATACCATTAACAAATTCATTGAACAAATGCATTATTCAGGCATTCACCGATGGAAAAATTGTTTTCTTTTTTTGGCCTCATTTTTTTAATTAAGACCTCTGCGCTTATTTTATAAAACTTCATAATATTTTGATGAGTTTAATTATTTTTTTAAACAAATTTAATAAACAAATGCATTTTCCGGACATTTGTGGGGAAAAAAAATCCTTTTTTTAATGTCAGTCCATTGGGGCTGGGACAAGCCTACATACGGCAAGCATCGCTTCCCGGAGTCGCATGGTTGTCTTGGACATCACCTCCCCCAACCCTGAGGCTAATCAGGGAATCACTTCCCCAGTAGATCAGAACATACCCGAAGCAGGTCTTATCATACGCATGTCTTCCCCGGGCATCACTTCCCCTGAGAAGGTATGGCACAAACAGGCTCGTGTTCCCCGCGCATCACTTCCCCAGTAAAATTTAGAAATATAGAGACTATGGCGAAAATGGGCATGTCTTCCCCGGGCATTACATCCCCAGTGAAATTTCAAAATATAAAGACTGTGGCAAAAATGTGCATTTCTTCCCCGGGCATCACTTCCCCAGTGCAATTTAGAAATATAGAGACTATGGCAAAAATGGGCATGTCCTCCCCAGGAATCACTTACCCATTGAAATTTCAAATATAGAGACTATGGCCAAAATGGGCATGTCTTCCCCGGGCATCACATCCCCAGTGAAATTTAGAAATATAGAGACTATGAAAAAAATTTGCATGTCTTCCCCGGGCATCACATCCCCAATAAAATTTGAAAATATAGAGACTATGGCCAAAATGGGTATGTCCTTCCCAGAAATCACTTACCCATTGAAATTTCAAATCTAGAGACTATGGCCAAAATGGGCATGTCTTCCCCGGGCATTACATCCACAATAAAATTTAAAAATATAGAGACTATGGCAAAAATGGGCATGTCCTTCCCAG
>NC_046663.1:32442764-32457551 GCF_010883055.1 Belonocnema kinseyi | reverse complement strand
GCATCACATCCCCAATAAAATTTGAAAATATAGAGACTATGGCAAAAATGGGCATGTCATTCCCAGAAATCACTTACCCATTGAAATTTTAAATATAGAGACAATGGCCAAAATGGGCATGTCTTCCCCGGGCATCACATCCCCAATAAAATTTAAAAATATAGAGACTATGATAAAAATAGGCATGTCCTCCCTAGGAATCACTTACCCATTGAAATTTCAAATATAGAGACTATGGCCAAAATGGGCATGTCTTCCCCGGGCATCACATCCACAATAAAATTTAAAAATATAGAGACTATGGCAAAAATTTGCATGTCTTGCCCGGGCATTACTTCCCCAGTAAAATTTAGAAATAAAGAGAATATAGCAAAAATGGGCAGGTCTTCCCCGGGCATCACTTACCCATTGAAATTTGAATTATAGATACTATGGCCAAAATGGGCATGTCTTCCCCGGACATCACATCCCCAGTGAAATTTAGAAATATAGAGACTATGACAAAAATTTGTCCGTCTTGTCCGGGCATTTCTTCCCGAGTGAAATTTAGAAATAAAGAGAATATGGCAAAAATGGACAGGTCTTCCCGGGCATCACTTCCCCAGTGAATTTATAAATATACAGAATATGGCAAAAATGGGCAGGTCTTCCCCGGGCACCACTATCCCAGTGAAATATATGAATCGTCAGACTGTGGCAAAAATGGGTATGTCTTCCCCGGGCATCATTTCCCCAGTGAAATTAAGAAATATAGAGACAGTGGAAAAAATGGGCAAGTCTTCCCCAGGCATCGCTTCCCCACTAAAATTTAGAAATATAGAGACTCTGCCAAAAATGGAAATGTCTTCCATGGACATAGCTTCTCCAGTAAAATATTGAAATCTAGAGACTATGGCAAAAAAAGGTATGAAAGGTGCCCCTTTCCAGTTTGTTCCAACCCTCGGGTAACTGACTTCACCAATGACATCACCGCGCCTCTTTCCAGTTTTTTCCAACCCTCCGGTGACTGACATAGTGATTCACTTAGGAAGTGATGCCCGTCGAAGACATGCCCATTTTCCATAGTCTCTAGATTTTAATATTTTAATTGGGAAGTGATGCCCAGGGAAGACATGCCCATTTTTGCTGCAATCTGACGATTTAAATATATTTTAATTAGAAAGTTATGCCCGGGGAAAACGTGCCCATTTTTGCCATAGTCTCTAGATTTCAACATTTCACTGGGAAAGTGATGCTCGGGGAAGACGTGCCCATTTTTGCTATAGTCTCGAAATTTTAATATTTTACTGAGGAAGTGATGCCCGGCGAAGAAATGCCCATTTTTGCTATAGTCTCTACATTTAAATATTTCACTGGGGAAGTGTTCCCGGAAAAGACATGCCTATTTTTGCCTAAATTTCACTGGGGAAGTGCTGCCCAGGGAAGACATGCCCATTTTTCCCAAAGTCTCTATATTTCTAAATTTCACTGGGAAGTGATGCCCGGGGAAGACATGCAAATTTTTGTCATGGTCTCTATATTTCTAAATTTCATTGGGGATGTGATGCCCGGGGAAGACATGCCCATTTTGGCCATAGTCTCTAGATTTGAAATTTCAATAGGCAAGTGATTTCTGGGAAGGACATGCCCATTTTTGCCATATTCTCTATATTTTCAAATTCTATGGGGGATGTGATGCCCGGGGAAGACATGCAAATTTTAGTCATAGTCTCTATATTTCTAAATTTCACTGGGGAAGTGATGCGCGGGGAAGACAAGCCCATTTATACCATACTTTCTCGGGGGAAGTGATACCTTGGGAAGACATGCCAAAAAGAACCACTGTTTCTGGTACGTTTTGATTGACTGGGGAAGTGATTCCCTGATTAGCCTCATACTTGGGGGAAGCGATGCCCGTGCAGGCTTCTATCTTAGTGGAAGTGATGCCCGTGGAAGCCACTTTCTTGGAGGAAGTGATGCCCCGGGAGGCCATTTATTTGAAAAAATACACGTGGGAAGACTTGCCATATGTAGGCTTGTCACACTCTCAAATTTAATAAACAAATGTATAGATAAGGAATTTGTCGACAGAAACGTTCATTTTTTTATGACAGCTTTTTAAATTAGAAGCATCATGATAATTTCAGAAAAATTTCTAGTTCATTTGCCCATGTTATGACTTTTTAAAACATTTTCAAGTAACAAATGTTTTATTGAGGCATCTATGGATGGAAAAATTTATTTGTTTCAATGCGAATCTTTTTAACGTGGAAACTCAAAATAATTTTATTAAAATTCATAGTTACTAAATAAATCTTTATATATGTTTTTAAACAAATTTAATAAAGAAATTCATTATTTGGGCATTCATCCGAAAGTTTTTTTTAATGCCAGTCCTTTTAGTTGGGAACTTCATAAAAATGTCTGTAACATTCATAACTGGCTGATAAGTTTTATGATCCTTTTAAACAAATTTAATAAACAAATGCATAGATAAGGCATTTTTCGAAAGAAATTGTAGTTTTTTATGATAACTTTTTAAATTAGGAATTTGATGATAATTTCAAAAAAAATTCACAATTCATTGTTCAGTTTTATAACTTTTTTAAACAATTTTAATAAACAAATGCATTATTGGGGTAACTATCGACGGAAAAGTTGTTTTTTTTTAATGTAAATATTTTGAATGGTGAAATTCATAATAATTTTATAAAAATTCATAATGATTTAATCAATTTTTTATTTGTTTGAAAACATATTTAATAAAACAATGCATTATTCTGAGTCTGCAGCCTTATGAAAAGAATGAACGTAATTAGAAATTAAAACTGAAAGGACTGAGATTTGAGAAAAAAAATTTTTTTCGACAAATGCCTAAATAATTCATTATGCTTAATAATTTCGTTTAGAATATCATAGAATTTATAAACTAAGGATGAGTGTTAATGAAATTATTATTAAGGTCCCAATTGAAAAGACTAATATGAAAACAAGTTTCTCTCAAAATTTGCCCCAATAATGCATTTGTTTGTTAAATTCATTGAAAAAAATCATAACATTTATTAACTAATCATAAATGTAGCTCAATTTACTGAAAAGATCCCAATTGAAAAGTCTAACACAGAAAAAAATTTGTCGACCGAATCCCAATAATGCAGTTGTTTATTAAAACTGTTAAGAATATCATACAATTAATCTAATAATTATTTATTTTTTCCGAAATTATTATGAAGTCCACAATTGAATAAGTTGTCGCCTACTTAAGTTTTTTCGATAAATGCCTTCTCTGTGCTTTTTATTTATTAAATTTGTCATAAAAATTATAAAATTTATTAAATATTTATGAATTTTGCTAAAATTTACATAAGGTTCCCAACTTAAAGCACTGTCCTTGGAAAAATAGAATTCTTCTGCCCGCAAATGAACGAATAATTCATTTGCTTCATAATAATAATTATCAAATTACGAATTTTTTTTAAATCATCCAAAATTCCTGATAAAAAAAAATTACATGGATAAAAAACTGATTTTTTTCCGAAAAATAACCGAAAAATTCATGTGTTCATTAAATTTGTTTGGACAAATAATAAGGCTAATCAACACATTAAGAATTTTTCTAAAATTTTCATGAAGTTTCTAATTTTTAAAAATTACATCAATAAAAAACCAATTTTTCTCCCTACAAATTCCCGAAGATTTGTTAATCGAAGATTGTTTTATTTCATTTGTTTTAAAAAATCATGAGATTAATCAACAAATTATGCATTTTTTTAATTATCATAAATTTCCTAATTTAAAAAAAATGACATCGAAAAAAACCAATTTTTCTAACTCTCTTTCAATATAACTTAAAAAACGCAAAATAATGGAACATCGTAATTAAACATTCTTTCAGCAAGTATATTATTATCATTTTTTTTATTTATTACACAATATTTGAATATATTTAGAATAAGTTTACCTTATAAAACCTTGGCGATTTCAAAATTTTCATGTTATTAAAGATCACCAGGAACGTCAAATAGAAAAATGTCAAAATTATTCGTCATATTTGTTTATTTATAAAAAATTGGAAGCCTATTTTTTTAGTTCAAATTCAACAATGCAGTTTGGAATTTGGCTTTTTCAGTTTAAACTTAAACTATTTTGTTGGACACTATAATTTTTTTGGTAACAAATTTCTTTTTCTTTACACATTTTTAAATGTATATTTGGAAAAAAAATTTTGGAAACTTTTTTACTTTTACTGGATTCTACAAATATCAAATCTTCAATCAAAAAATTTTTTTTATCATTTTAACATTTTTGGTGCAATAAAATAATACACCGCGAAAATATTTGTCCCTAAAAAAGATATTTAGTAATATTTAATAGAGATATTAAAGAATTAAAAAAAACTTTTGATTATTTTCATATTATCCGATATAGCAGGCTTAAGAAATAGCAAAATTCATGAAACCTTTCATAACAAATTTTGTAATCAGCTTAAACAGACCCTTTTTTTTAAGCTTGTATAAGCATGAATATTGAAATGTCATGCTAATGCAGCTTTATCTTTCACTCTATTGGAATTTTTATGAATGTCAAATTTTTTATTCGAATGACACACACTGGAAAAAACAAGGTTTCAATTCTTTGCATTGTTATGATTTCGAAAAGAATAAACAAAAAGAACAGAAACAAACTCTTTGTTTTCTCTTCTGTTTCATATTTTGATCATTAAAAGATCCAACTACAAACCAATTTTCATTATCCATAATTTTATTATTTAATTAATTCGAATTTCGATTAATTATATTAATTGTATTCTTGATTACCCTGAAATGTCTATTATAGTGCCTAGTTTTTCAAAAATATATTAAAGAAATAATTAATTATAACCACCTTTTATTTATACAGATATGAAATCGGAGGTCTAATTTTCTCCTTATGATAAAAATAAATTAATCACTATTTTTTTTTATTCTAAATAATCTTCTTCGAAAATATTAAATTTTTAAGATTTCTTACAGATTTGTTCTACAAATTTTCTCAATTTTCTCGATTAAAACATCGGCAATTCTGTTATAAACGCTCGTTATAAAATACATTGAAAATAAAAATAAAAGTAACTTTTTGAAAACAGACACAAGCTACAATAACATTTTATTTCGCAAAATTTTGCCACTGAGTTATACCTACAAATTTTCTTAAAACCACTTTACTCCAGGATGCGAATTTTTAGTTTAAATCGTAAAAAACATTAATTATTTTTAATCATAACTTTGAAATAAAAAAGTAAAAAATAAAAAAAATTATTTATTTCATATACATGTGAATATAATAGTTTTGAACGTAATATAGAAAAGTTGCAATTTGAAACAAAATAGTAAGGAGCCGAAGGAGCTTTAACAAAAGAGAATTCACAATCAACAGATTGCAGTTTTCCATGCTTACTTCAAAAATTTTCTATTCAAAAACGACAAAACGAATTTTTAAATCGATAGTTTAATATTGAGCCAAAGAGATGTTTCTTGGAGTAAAATGATGAATCTTTAAAATAAACAAAATTATTTTTGAACAAAAATTACCTTTTAAACATTTCCATACATTTTTAAACAAAAAAGACAATGTTTCAACAGAAATTGAAAGTGTTGGCATTTCAACCAAAGAAGGTTTTAATTTTAAATGAAAAACAATGAAATTCGATAAAGGAACCTAAATTTAAAAAAGAAAAAAGATTTTTCACCAAATATTGCATTTCACATCTAAACAGATGAGTATTCGAATGAAATAATAAATCTTCAACCAAACAGTAAAATTTTTTATTAAGAAACATAAATTTCGAATAAAAAAAATTGATTTGCAAACAAACATTATGAGTTTTCAATAAACAAAAAAAAAGCAAAAGGAGGAATCAAATTTCGCCCATTTAATTACATTTAGAACTACAGAATATGAATTTTTAGGCGAAAATTACAAATATATAAAAAAAAGGAAAATATCTCATTTAAGTTATTTGCATCAAAACAGAACATTCTGAACCAAATAGTTGAATTTCTAACCAAAAACATTAATTTGCAACTAAAATGATAAACCTTTAACAAAGAAGACGAATTTTCTACAAAATAAGTACATTTTAATACAAAAAGATGTGATTTCAAATAAAATTGTCAATGCTTGACCAGTAAATAGAAATTTTTGTTTTCAAATTTAAATAATTACAATTTTTTGATTAGAAAATTGTTTACACTTGCAAAGAAGAATAATAATTATAATTCTATTTAGTATCGTTCAAAACATGAACACAACCCCCACTCCTGTACTAAGACAAACTTTTTTTTCAACTACTGCATTTTTAGCAACATCAAAAAAAGAACTTCTTACAACAAAAGATAAGATTTTTTCACGGAAAGATCATTTTATTTGATTTAATCTAAGCAATTACATTTTCTCCATACCAAGATGAATTTTAAATGAATTATACAAAGTTTTAAATAATTTTTTTTATTAAAGTTACTGTACGATACAAATTTTTAAAAAAGCAGTTACGTTTTAAATAAAAAAAGAAGATTTTTTAATGAAAAAGTCCAACCATCAACAAATGACATGAATTTTTAACTGTGAACTATCAACTTTTAACTAATAATCGTCTAGTTAAATTTTGGAACCGAGCAATAAAAAATAATTAACTTTTAATGAAAAAAGCTGTCTTTTTTGTTATTGGTTTCTAATAATTTAGTTTACACATAAAATTCCCATGCATTTTTAGATAGTTGAATGGAAAATTGATGAGAATATATATACTTAATGAAACATTAATGATTTTACTTGAAATTGTTTTCAATCTTCCAAGATTATTCTGCAACACCAAGGTTTTTGATGTTTCACAACTGCTTAATAGTTTGTGAGTCAAAGTGTCATTAAGAAAACTATTTGTATGGAAAATAATACGTTATAGATGCTTGTGTTTCGAATAAAAATTTTGATTAATTTCATGATATATTCAGCATATTTAGTTTAATAATATCGCAGAAATTAAGTAAATGTCTTTTGTAAAAGAAATATGAATCTTCACCAAGAACAATTGAATTTTCCTATTGAATTCTTTTTTTTTTTTGCAAATCAATCTTTTTGGTTGAATTACCCTGTTTTTTATCTGAAATATAAATTTTTTTCAATTCAATACCACCAATTATAGTTTTTATCCAGGATTTATAACTTCAGTTAAAAATTTATTTCATTAATTAAAAATGGAACTATTGTGCTGGTTAAAATTTATTTTATAATATTCAAAAACTGGTATAGGCTTAAAAAAAATGTATTATCTTATATAACGAATACACATTTATATTAATTTTTTAACTAAAAACTCAACTGTTTTATTTTTATTAAAAAGTCATCTACTTTAGCTGAGAATTCAAATATTTTGTTTAAAAAATCTTTTTTACAAAAATATAATTTTGGGTTAACAGTGATTTAAGTTATTGTTACAAAACGTAACATCAGGTGAGGATTAATAATAAAAAAATGCATCTCTTTTGTATGAATTGAACTATTTTGTTGAGAAATCCTGTTTTTATATTATTCAATTTTTTCATAAAAATTTTACTCTTCCATTTGTGGTCGAATACGGTTCGTAAAAGTTAAAATTTACCTGTTTTTATGAAAACTCATGTGGTTTTTTAAACATTTCTCTTGTTTCGAAAAAAATTAAATTTTTAAACTAAAATTTCCTCTGCTCTATTTAAAATATAACATTATTTTAGTCTAACATTCATCTGTTTTTATAGCAATTTCAGTTCTTTCGGTTTCAAAAGCAAGTGTTTATTGATGATTTTACTGTTTCGGTTCAACATTTAACTAATTTATTAAACATTCAATTTTTTGGTTGAAGATATCTCATTTTTCCAAATGCATATCTATCGTTAAATTTTTAACTGGTTTAGAGGATAAAATTTTTTTTAGTTGTAAATAAATTCTTTCACATGAGAATTTAGCTATTATATGCTAAAGCTATTATTTTGTCGATAGAAATTACTATTTTTTAGTTGAAATATGTTAAATAAGAAATCCTTAAATTTTGACTTAAAGGGCCATTCTACTAATTACCAGCGAAAAAACGCTCTTTTTCGTGAATTTTTTATAAAATTATTATTGATACACTTTTTATACACAAAAACGTCAGTCAAACGCAACGTCTCAAAAAGTATATTGGTCCCATAGTATTGAAAAAATCTCAGTACTGGGTCATCTTAAATAGTGAAGTCAAAAAATTTTAGGTGGAGTATAATAATGGCTACTTCCCTTATAAACTTTTTTAATATGTGTGAAAAAAATAACAAAATGGCAGCCAAAAACCAGAAAAAACGTGTTTTTTACCGTTTCTTCTAACAAAACACAAATTTATAATAAGTTTTATAGAAGACATAGTCATTGTCATCCTTAATCTGAAACTTTTTGATCTTTCTTTTTCCAATTGGCCAGTTCCAAGATTTATGCAATTTTTGGAATTTACAGAATTTACGGAATTCATATAATGAACGAAATTCACGGATTTTATGGAATTTGCAGAATTCATGGAATTCATGGAATTCACGAAAATCGGGAAGTGAACGATATGCACGAAATACAAGGAATTTAGGAGATTCAAGCAATTATCTGAATTTACGGAAGTCATGGAATTTACGAAATTAAATTCTTATTACAGAATTAATTTAATTCAGGAAATTCACGGAGTTTATAGAATTAACGAAATTCATGGAATTTATAGAATTTGCAGAATTCGCGCAATTGGCTAAATTCACGTAATTCATTTAATTTGTGAAACTCCAAGAATTTAAGGAATTTATGGAATTTGCGGAATTCGCGCAAATAGTAGAATTCACGGGAATGCCGAAATCCACAAAATTCATAGAATTCACAGAAAATATGGAATTCACGGAACTCATAGAATTCAGGGACTTCATGGAATTATTAGAATTCGTGTAATTTACGGAATTCGTGTAATTTACAGAATTCATCGAATTTACGGAATTCAAGAAATTCATGGAATTCGCGGTAATTGCGGGATTGACGTTATTCATTAAATTTTCGAAATTCAATTATTTTTTCAGAATTCATAGAATTCTGGAAATTCACAGAATTTATGGAATTTAAGGAATTCTCCCAATTTGTGGAATTCACGGAATTAATGGAATTCACGGAAATGACGAAATATACCAAATTCATGGAATTCACGGAAATGATAGAATTCACAGAACTCATAGAATTCAGGGACTTTATTGAATTATTGGAATTCGTGGAATTCGTGTAATACGCGGAATTCAACGAATTGAAGAAGTTCGTACGTTTGAAAAGATTCATAGAATTAAAGGAATTTATGGAATTCGATAAATTCAAGGAATTCACGGAATTTATAGAAGACACAGATTTAATAGAATTCACTGTATGCACGCAATTTGCAGGTTTCACGTAATTCCTTGAATTTACGGAATTCAAATATTTTTACAGATTTCATAGAATTCAGAAAATTGACAGAATTCATGGAATTCACTGAATTTATCGAATTCAAGGGATTCACGGAAATTACGGAATTTATAGAATTCACGAAATTCATTAAATTGATAGAATTTGCAGAATTCACGTAATTAATTGAATTTGAGAAATTCCACAAATTTAAATTTTTTGGGGGATTTACGGAATTCACGCAATTTTCAGATTCCGCGTAATTCATTGAATTGACGGAATTCAAGAAATTTAAGAAATTCACGGAATATATGGAATTTGCGAAATTCACGCAATTGCTGCAATTCACGTAATTCATTCCGAACGTGAAATTAACGGAAATTAGGAATTTAAGAAATTTACGAAATTTAAAGAATTTATCGAAATGTAGGAATTCATGAAATTCACGGATGTATACAATTCACTTAAATGGCAAAATTGACGAAATTAATGGAATTTGCGGAAATGATAAAATGTACGGAAGTAATGGAATTCACAGAATTCATAGAATACACGGGATTCATGAAATTAATAGAATTCGTGGAATTCATGAAATATATAGAATGAATGAAATTTATGAAATTCGTGGAATTTATGAAATTCATGGAATTCATGCGAGTCACGGAATTCAACTAATTCTCAAAATTCAAGGAAATCTTGAAATTCATGGAACACACAAAATTCAAGGAAATCATGAAATTCAATGAGGTGATAAAATTATGGCATTCATGGAATATATAGAATACATGAAATTCCAATGAATTCCTTAAATTTCATGCAGACCTTAAATCCCTTGAACTCTGCGAATTCCATGAATTCCGCACATTCTAAGAATTTCGTGAACTCAATCTTTGTCGTGAATTCCGTCATTTTCGCGAATTCCATTAATTTTATAAATTCCGTGAAATTTATGAATTCCGTGGTTTCCAAGAATATGTTAAAATCCGCGAATTCCGTAATTTCAACGAATTCCTTGAGTTGGTCGAATTTCTTTAATTCTATGAGATGCTTGATTTTCATTGACCGTGAATTCAATGAATTCCGTGAATTCTTTTATTTTCATCAATTTCGTGAATTCCTTCATTTCCATCAATTCCGTAAATGCCACGAAGTCCGTGTATTTCGTAAATTCCATGAATTCTGGAAATTTCTTGAATCCGCGGAATTCTGTGAACTCTTTAAATTCCATTTATTCTGTGATAACCTTGTGCAAAATTTTTATTTTAGAAGCGCTAGCTCTATTATAATAAGGACAGTTTAAAAAAGAAAAAACAATAGATACGGTCATGCTAGTAAGTAACGTATTTATTTCAAAAAGTATAACATAAGAAAACATCATTCGAAAACGCACATATTTAAATTATAGAAGGATGTTAAACATATCAGAAAGTTTATTAAGTATTGTCATATAAATCGCAAATCTTAATGATGATCTGAATTGTAATGAGAACTATGATTATCATAAGGATCCTAGCTTCGATGATTATAGTCAACATTATTAAAGCGGCTTATATAATTGTTTTTTGAATATTGCTGGTCGTCTTATACATTATTTTCCGAACGTTAAGACTGCTCGCTAAATTGGTCATGAGAATCCGAACCTCTTTTTTGCCTTGCATCATTTCTATTCATTATTTTCCTTTTTTGATATCCATCTGGCGATCCCGATTGATCTATTTCATGCAAATCAGGAGGTGGTTTCTCTGATGAAGTACTAGTTTCTGAAGAATCCTGTTTTTTGATGAATTGTTTAAAGTTGAACAATTCAGATTTCCGGGTAATTCTTACTTTATTATTTTCAGATTTGCGGATAGGTTTTAGTTGAAAATTTTCAGGGGGTGGAACATAATTACTTCTAAATCGTGCCAATTCGGCTCTTATCTTCATTGCTTCTGTAAAAGGTATGCTGATATATAAAAAAATCATAAAATCGAACCCAAACGATCTGAATGTTGACCGAGGGTCTGCATTTGCCAAGTATTTAAAAAAAATATTATTACAAGAGGTTGACTACTCTCAGTTTACATTTACAGAAAGTTTTTTAACCGATGATAAAATTTGTTGCAGGTCATTTTTAGAAGGCTAAAGTTTTATTCACACAACTTCGCGTATTTCAAAAAACATGTGCTGTCATAGGAAAAAAGAAACTTTAACCGATATTTGGGTAAAATTTATTCCGTGAAGTTTGTTTTTGTCGCAGATAATTTTTACCCCAGAATGAAGGTAAATTTTACTTTTTGTTTTTTCTGTGGTAACAAGGAATAATTTAAATATCTGTGTTCTAACAGTATATGGTTCATTTGAAAAAGATCTACTAAAAATTCGGTAAGTCGGATCATCCTGGATAACCCTGGATCACCTCCAAAGAGAATTTTCCTAGATTAACTAATATTAAACCGGATTGCTCAAGATATAAAGAAAAGTTAAATTTTTAATTAAACTGATAAATTCTAGATTACTCGTTTGAAAAACTTAGTTATGCAGCGATTCATTAAGGAAAAATTAAGGAAAATATACATGATGATTGAAGAAGCAGCTTTCCTCGCGGAGTCATAAAATCGCTTTTTAATCTTCGGAATCCCGAGAAATATCTTACAGCATCTTAAAATATTTGTCACGTTTTCGTAATAATTCGGAATTTTTCGAAATACTTGGGAATATTTGAGAATTTTGTAGAATAATTAAAAGCATCTTAATTATGAATAATACTAATACCTTCTCCTATTAGATTTGTACTACCTCGCTCACCCTCTGTTTTCCGCTCTGCTCTTACTCGAATTGATGGCATGTGTACCAACTCACTCGTGTTACCTTAAAGTATGTGGAAATATTTGACTCTTTTTTGTAATAATTCTGAATATTTCGAAATACTTGGGAATATTCGGAAATCATTGGAAACATTTGGAAATCATTGGAAATATTCGGAAATCATTTGGAATAATTTGAAGCATCTCCATTATTAAGAATACTGTTACCTTTTTCTTTTCGATTTTTACAAGTTCGCTTACCTTCTACTTGCCGGCTTCCTTTCACTCGCATTGATGGTCTGTGTACCAATTCACTCGTGTCACCTGAAAGTTTGTGAAAATATTTAACTCTTTTTTGCAATAATTCGGAACTTTTCAAAATACTTTGTCCCAGTTTCTAGTCAGAAGTCTTGTCTCAAATGTTTTCCTAACAACTCACCTTCTGGTTGCTGGTTTCTTCTTCTTCGCACTAACGGCACATGTACCGGTTCAACCATGTGTGAACCAATGGTTTCCCGAGAAGACGAGGCGACTTGAGGATACTCGTGCTTCGACTTGAATTTATTGACAAGATCTGATACTTCTGTAAAAGAAAGAAATATATAAAAATATATAATATACCAAACTCATCATATCTGCTCTCTGTGATCTAATAAATTTTTACCTGTTGAACTTTGTTGGTGAGGATATTCTGGACTATCAGGAGGAGGATATTCATTTAAATCCAGAGCTTGACGCGCTATTGATGATGGATTATATGTCGGGGAAGATGGTGTATAGAGTCTAGAAGTCACAAGTGGACTTATTTTCTCTTTATCTTTATTAGAAGACTTTTTTCCAGTGAAAATTTTTCTCATCGGACCTGATGCATCTGTGAAAAGACAAATATAAAAAAACATAGATTAAACCCATTCCATAAAAAAATATATTATCCAGACCTTAATTTAAAAAGGATTATGATGATGATACTTACCAATTTCATTAAAGGAATGTATGTAGATAAGCACAAGAGCACCGCAGAAGAACCTCATTTTCCTTCGAAGCAGAACAAACTGACTCGTTTAAAATGTCTTACGGAAAAATTTACGATTTTTCAGAAACCATCTCGCTTATAAAAAAACTGTTCGTTTGTTGCACATTTGCAGATAGCGGAGGGAAAAAAATTTTTCTTAATTTTCGCAGATTGCGATATGCTACTCAAATGTTGACTGTTTTATAACTGCGTAACAGTTTGAGATTCAAGGCTTCAATAAAAGAACTATTTGCACATCTAATACTACATTTTAGACAATCTGTGTTAGAGAAAATCAAACAGTTCTTAATATCATTTCCCTAGAATTTTATAAGCTCGTGCTTGGAAGGACAATTCTCATTAATTGTAGAAATTTATCACGCGAGTTTTCTCCAAGGACATTGTATTTGTCAATCATTGCCAAAAAAAATTTTGAGGTTGACAACATAGCAGCGATATGTCTGCAAATATTTATTTTGGAACATGTGCTGAATTCCTGAAAAAAAACTAAGAATATAACTAACAAATTTGGACAACCGCCACCAAATGTTTTTGTTGCAATCTTAAAAAAGCAAAAATTTTTCTAGAAAAGGAAAGAATTTTTTTTTCACAAAAATAAAAAAGTGGAAAGAAAAATACAGAGGCAAGCACCCAAATCTGTTTCCTTCTCTTTTTTATTTCTTTCGTCTTGTTTGTTTCTACTATTATCAAACTAAAATAAAAAACATTTGTCAAAAATATTAACCTACTTTTCGGCACTCATAGAGCACGATTATCAAGGCAAGAAAAAAGTTTTGACTAAACAAAATTTGGCTTTTTTCAGATTGCAATTTGAACATTTGTTGGTGATTGACTAAATTTGGTCGTTAGATTTTTGGATTTATTTTTAGGAATGCTACACATTAACTTAATTAATGGACGTTAAATAGAATTTTAAATTTGATTTTAATCTCATTTGGGTTTTTTAAACTTTAAGTTTCTGAAACAGTTCTGGTTGATTGTAGGTTTTTGTCAAGCAAATTTTTCTCGAAAGTCATTGTATTTGCCAATTATTGAAAAAAAGTTTCAAATTAACAAAATGGCAGTCCATTTTGGTTAAAGATTAATCATTTTAGTTAAAAATTCAACTTTTTGGTTAAAAACTCAAATTTGCTTAAAAATTTTACTATTTTGTTATAAATTCTTCTCTGTTAGTTGAACATTCCTTATTTTAGTGAAAAATTTATCTTTTTGGTTAAAAACTCAACCTTTTATTTAAAAATTCAACTGTTTCTCAGCTGAGAATAAACGCAATGGAGTGGTCGCCTCTGAGACTCTTTTGGCGCGCATAAGTCGGAATCGTGAGGAATTTTTTCGTCGATTTGTGACTGTGGATGAAACATGGATACACAATTACACTCCTGAGACAAAGGAACAATCCAAACAGTGGATTTCCACAGGCGAACCAACTCCAAAGAAGGGAAAGACCGTCAAGTCAGCTGGTAAGGTTATGGCTACAGTTTTTTGGGATGCACGTGGAATTATACTTATTGACTACTTGGAAAAGGGTAAAACAATCACTGG